>NC_056730.1:521231150-521253056 GCF_019279795.1 Protopterus annectens | reverse complement strand
ACCCCCCGGGGGGGGGAAAAAAATTTGGCTAAAAAGGGAATTGTTTTTAATTTGGGTTACCCTTTTTTGGGCTCCTTTAAAAACCCCCCGGAAAAAAAAAAAAGGGTTAAACTGCCTTTCCTTTTTCCAAAATTTAAGAATTTTTAAATTTTTTAAATTAAAAAAAAAAGGGACCCTCTTAAAAAAAAAATTTTTAAATAAAATTTTAAAAAGTTTGAGGTTTTTTTCAATCCCCCTTTTTTTGGGGGAAAAACCCTTGGGGGGGAAAGGGAAAAAAAATTTAAATTTTGGGGGGAAAAATGGGGGGGGGTTTTTTCCACAAAGGGGGGGTTTTTTTTTTAAAAAATTTTTACCTTTTCCCAATTCCCCCCCTCCCTTTTTCAAAAAAGGCGGGGAGGGTTTAACTAATTTTAAATTTAATTAATTTTCCTGACTAAAAGCGCCCCTAAAAAAACCACCCCCTTTTTTCTCTTATTTAAAAAATTTTTAAAAAAAACACAATTTTAAAAATTTTTTTAAAAAAATTTTATTTTTAAAAATGCCCCCAAAAAAATGAAGGGGGTTTGCCCCACAAGTTTATAAAAGTAAAAAAAAAGGGGGGAAAAAAAGGGGGAGCAGTAAAAAAAACCAAGAACCTTGGGGAAAATGATTTTTGGGGCCCCCCCCCTTTAAAAAACTGAAATTAAAAAATTTGAAAAAACCCCCGGGAAAAAAAAATTTAAAACAAAATTGGGGAAAAGGGGGCCCTTTGGTTTAAAACCCCCTTAAACAATGGTTTTCTGTTGGGGTTTGAAAAAGGTAAAATTTGAAAAATTGAAAATTAAAAAAAAAGGGGGTTTTTAAAAGGTCAAAAACAATTTAAAGTAAACCTGAAAAAATTGTCCTGAACCCATTGGGGTTAAAAAAAGAAATGCAAGGGTTCCTAAAATAAAATTTAAAGATTTGGCCCCTTTGCCCAAAAATTTTTAAAAAAGAATAACAAATTAAATTTAAAAAATAAAAACTAAACCAAAAAACCCCCCCAAAAATTTTTAAAATAAAAAAATTTCCTTTAAAAATATTTAAAAAAACCCCTTTTATATAGGGGTTTGTTTTAAAAAGTAAAAAAAGGAAAAAAAAAAATTTGTTTTACCCCCTTTAAAATGGGTATTTTTTTGGGAAAAATCCCCAGCAAAAATGGTTTTTAAATTAAACCCAAAACCAAATTTTTTAAAAAAGGGAAAAACGGGAAAAGAACAAAACCCCAAAATAAAAACCCCTTTTAAAAAATTGGGGCCCCAAAAAAAGGGGGAAAAACCTAAAGTGGCCCCCCCTCTGAAATTGCCCAAAAGGAGAAAAAAAAAAAAGGGGGGGGGGGGCCCCCTTTTCCCCCAAAGCGCAATTGTCGCCCTCCCAAAGCCCCCCGGGGGGGGGAAAAAAAGGGCAACCGGGGGAAAAAGTTTAAAGCCCCGGCCCCGGCCCTAATCCCCCCCCGTTAAAAATTTTAAAAAACAGGCAAACACACCCTGGCCTTTTCTTTTTTCAAAATTTAAATTAAAGGGGTTTTTAAAAAAATCCATTACAAAAAAAAAAAAGAAAAAATTTGGGGGAAAACGTTTAACCCTTTTGGAAAAACCTAAATTAAAGGGAAAAAAAATTTTTTTTTTTTTAAAAAATTTTAAAAAAATTAATTTTTCCCTTTTATAAAAGGGGAATGGGGGAACCCCCTTAAAACCCTTGTCCCCCGGATTTTAAACTTGCCCCTTTCCCTTTTAAAGAAAAAAGGGGAAAACTAACCGGGAAAGGGGCCCAAACACCCCCCCTAAACAAAAAAATTTTAAAAATTTAAAAGTTATATTTGGGAAATTTTTAAATTTTTTAAAAAAATTTTAAAATCATTTTTCCCCAACCCTTAAATATTTTTTTAAAAGGGGGGAAAAAAAATTTTAAAAAATAAAAATTTAAAAAAAAAGGGGTAAAAACAGGGAAAAAAAGTAAAGGGAAAAATTTAATTTTTTCCCAATTTGGGGGCCCCTTTTTTTAAAAATGCAAAAATTTTTAAAAAAAGGGGTGGAAACCCAAAACCTGCACAGGATTTCCCAAAATTTGAAATAAAAAAATTACCCTAAATGGGGACCCAAGCCCCAAATGAAGAAAAAGGAAAGGGAAAATCTTAAAACGGGAAAACCAAAAAATTTCCAAATAAAAGAAAAAAAAAAAACATAACCCAAAATAAAACCCAAAATACCACAAAAATTTAAACAAATTAAAACCAACAAAAAACCTAAAGTTTGGGGCTGGGGACCCCAAAATTTGGGGGGGTTTTTCCCAGAAATTTCTGAAAAACCCACATTTTAAAAGCTTTGGGGAAATGTAAAAAAGGAAAAAAAAAAAAATTTTGAAAAAAAATTTAATTTTTGGGAACTCCACAAAAGTTAAAAAGGGGGGAAAGGAAAAAAAAAAAAACTTTGAAAGATTGTAAAATTTTTTATAAAATTTAAATTTTAAGTTGATTTTTAAATGGGGGTTTATAGGGAATTTTTCTTTTCTGTTTCCACTTTTTTTTGGGTTTGTGTAAACCTAAACAGGTTGACAAATTTTTGGGGTTTCCCGAAATTGGGCCCCAGGGGGCCCCAAAAGTCATAAAAATTTTTTGTTTTTTTTTTTTTTAAAAGTTACATTTTAAAATTTATTGGGGAAAGGGGGGAATGATTCCCCAAAAGGGGGAAAAAAGGTGTCAGGGTTTTGGGGGGGAAACGCAAAAAAATTTCCCCCCCAAAAAACCCGAAAGGGGACTGAGGTCCCGGGAAAAAAGGCAAAGGGATTTGAAAATCCCCTTTAGGGCCCCCCCCTTTTTAATGTCGCTTTGGGGGTTTTTCCCTGGTTTTTAAAAAGGGGTTTTAAAATTGGGGGGGGTACCCCCCCCCCCCCCGGGGGGCCCCGGAAACAGATATGGAGAAGGACACAGTGACATTGTACAACACTGTCACAATGCACTCAAACACATTAATACCAATGCACAGTGACTGACAACACCACAGAGTACACATATGCTACCCACATAGAGGTTACCACTCCGGATTTACATATGTAAGTCACAATCTATGACAGATGTCCAACAACTATAGTAACACCTCACACCATCCACAACCTAAATGTCTGCTGTGTGTCCAAATGTCCGTGCCACTGCAATAGAGTGCACATGTGGAGGTAAGAGTTCCTACAGATAAGACATACCCTGCAATAAACCACACAGTGTTAAGAAGCAAGAGACTCCCCATGAGTACATGTCACACATACCCCTGCTGAATGTTAGTCAGATAGGGTAATATGCCATATGAGTCACCCTGTGTAACTGTGTGACAGCAGCAGGTACCATCACACCACACGCGTGTCACAATGGTCAGGGTAGCAGAACAGTATGCTGCACAGTAGTCCCAGGGCAATAGCATATTGTATAGTATTGTATTGTAATGTAATGTATTGTGTTGTATTGTATTGGTATGTTGAGGTGCCTCCTTCGATGGAGTGGAACCACTGCTGCTATGTGCCAGTGTACAGGTACATATCCTGTAGTCAGGCTAGTGTTACATAGCACTTCTATATGTGTGTTTAGCTCCTGTCAGAGTTTATGTAGCATGCAACTGGGGATACCATCAGGTCCCATTCATGTTGTGTATTCTGCTGTCCTGAGGGTGGCTCTCACCTGACATCTGTGATGACAGGGAGGTTACAGTCAGCTGGGATAACTATGTCTTATTTTGGGGAAAAGCATGGGTGACACCTGCACTGAACCTGTCTCTGCCACAATGTTGTCGAGCATCTGTGGTGTCAGTGAAATATTTGTTGTTATTATTGTACTAATTATGGGCATAGAGGATGGATCCTGACCAGGTTGCTAACATAACTGAAGGCCTTCTGGTTATCTGTAGTGTCCCTCTTGATTTCCCTCTCAAAGTTGCCCATGGATTTTGTATGATGGAGAATAGATCCTTACAAGTGCTGCTCAGACATGCACTCCCTTTATGGAATTATGCTCCGTCTTGCAGTAGCTTCCATCTTCTGTAATACAATCTGTCTATGGCTGGGGTCCAATCAGACAGGATGCTGTCCTTTGTGGAGAGTGTCTTGTATCATATATGGGATTGCATGGTCCATGCATTTACTCCTCTGAGATGTCTGTAGAAAGCAATTATAGGGGTCAGCATTGTGGGTTGTATTCGCCACTGGCCCAGTGGGCTGAAAGGATACCATGTCACTGTTACAAAGTGTAAAGTTTGTATCTGTAATGTTATGCACTATAGTCGTTTGTGCTGGTGGTGGAGGTGGGATATGTATATCCAGGGCAATCAGTGTGTGGTCAGCTCACAGTAGTTGATGATGTATGCCATACAGTACCTAGATACAAACCCCCAGAGTGAGGAGGTTCTCTTGACCTGAATCAGTGTTCTGACTGCTGGGGTTTGGTAGTATGTCGTATGGAGTGTGCCAGGTACTGTTGCACAGTTGCTGGCTGAGCACTGATACCTGGCCATCTACATGTGTATCCACCAATAGACAGACAGATGCTACTACATATGTGAGATATGTTGTATCATAACAGTCGAGTAGCATGTGTAGTATGTGTGCCAAATTCTGCTGACATATATTGCTGATACCAGGTTTATTTTCTTTCTCAGGTACATGGCCCACCCGGGCTGAATCCACCTACCCACAGCTGAGGATGAGGAGATACACCAGAGCCTGGTGCGGGATTATGCAATACACTTTTCCCACACCAGCCAGAATCAGCAGGAGAGGGCTGCACTGTGGCAAGACCTTGTCCGTCGGGTAAATGACATAGGCACGCATAATAGGACATATGAGCAGGTACTACATCACTGCAGTGATTTAATCAGACATGTCCGTCAGCGTGCGTCGGATATCCACAGGGAACAGGTCGCCACAGGTGGTGGGGTGGCTACACATCCCCCACTCACCAGACTGGAGGGACTATTCATGAGTGTAGTGGCTCCAGTCCGCCAGCAACAACACCAGCAGCAGACATGCATTATGATGGAGGCTGGAGCCACGCAGCAACAAGACAGTGAACGTGCAGGTAATATGCCATATGTATAGTTGACTGTTGGGTACACTGGTAGTTAATGCATGTGTGAGGTGTGTCCTTGGTTTGTAGCTGTCACCATAATATTTAATGTGCAAGTGTGATATCCTCAATATTAGCAGATGACCTGTGAAAGGCGACTGTTGTACTACTGACCTGTATCATACTCAGTAACAATGGCACAGTTGTGCCCACTGACATTAGTTTCTTCACATCTGCAGGACCCTCTGGTATAACAGCAATGCAGCCTATCCATGCTGGTGAGTGTGTATTAACAATTCCTGTAATTGTGTTGATAGTAATAGTACTATTTGGCTCACTTAGTAGTGCTCTTTGTATGCATGTAGGTGTGTCTGTGTCTGTGTGTTGATATCACGATACTGAGTACTGTACAATTGTGTGAAACTGTGTGCATGTGTTCATGTGTGCATGTGTGCATGTGTGCACCTGTGCATGTGTGCATGTGTGCATGTGTGCATCTGTGCATGTGTGCATGTGTGCACCTGTGCATGTGTGCATGTGTGCAGCATGTGCATGTGTGCACCTGTGCATGTGTGCAAGTGTGCACCTGTGCATGTGTGCATCTGTGCACCTGTGCATGTGTGCACCTGTGCATGTGTGCATGTGTGCACCTGTGCATGTGTGCATGTGTGCATCACTGGTAATGTGTAGACATTGTAAACTGTGTTTCCTGTTTCCCT
This sequence comes from Protopterus annectens, assembly GCF_019279795.1. Taxonomy (NCBI): domain Eukaryota; kingdom Metazoa; phylum Chordata; order Ceratodontiformes; family Protopteridae; genus Protopterus; species Protopterus annectens. Next base: position 521,247,272 of record NC_056730.1, on the reverse strand, counting down.
CCCACAGGTTCTGTTGCTGCTCTGGTGTCATGTAGCAGGGAACCTGAATCAGGTGCCGTGGGTACTGATAATGATGACATCTGTGTAATGGCACAGGAAAGTATGCCAGGGTCCGCCATTGGTCAGCCGATTGATAGTACACAGCCGCCGCAATTCCATCAATACGCACATTGTTATCCTGCCAATACACCCTTTGTCACCAATGTCCCTAGGTGATGGACAGCATACAGTGGGCATTGACCAGGGTAATGTGGTATCTGTGGCACATGCCTCCCCACAGCAGCCATGGGCATGGCCCAGAGATGGTACCACACAGACAGATGTCCAGGGGTTCTCGTGGGAGCATCCGTGGGCGATTGCCCCTGTCAGTGGCTCCACAGAGGTCTTACAACCTCAGCTATGTTTCGGGCTGTCATGAAGGCACAGTCACGTATGGAACGGTACACCAGACAGGGTCTGAGGGAGCTGACAGCATGTCGCACAGCCATGACTGACAGTATGAGTGACATTGCGGCTGCCATCCGTGATTTCACCGATGTCACAGACAGACACTGTGGGGACATATTAGACCGGTTCCACAACTACATGTCCATGAGCCAGGGCTTATGGTGGGTGGTTGAGGCGCCGACTTGGCCGTATGCCAGCAACAGCAGCAGCTGGCAGTCGCCGCGATGACAGCAGGGCAGCGGCCGCCAGAGTGCGCAGCAGCCCCAGCACGGCTGGGTCTGTGCTGTCATCAGACCGCCCCCAGGAGACCATGTGCACGCGGGCTCTGGCCAGGCCCGACAGGGATCTGTGTCCAGTCAATGAACACCTGCTTCTGATGACAGTACCCAGTCTGGGTTGGTACTGGATACGGTCCGTAGCACCCCTGCAAGGCACAGGTACCATGTCTGTGGCCAGAGACACTGATCTGTATGACCTGGCAGGTACAGTCTGTGGCTGTCCACAAACACCAGTATATGGCAGCCATGATGTGGAACTGTGTGCATCCATACACACATGCTAATTGACAACACCTAGGCTGGTCGCATACATGCACACACTGCATCAACATTGCCCCACCTTCTACTGCTGTCCCTCACCAACACACATACACATACATGTCAATTGGTGGTATCGGTGGCTGACTCAGGCATACCAAGTTCACACCCTGTGCATATGATGAAACTGTGCCACCTCCTGCAATCTGTAACAACTGTGCAGGTACAGGTTAACATGTTGCTGATGCACAAGGTGACCACATAGATGTGTAGTAATAGTATCATGTTGTTAACAGTACTGTGTGCTGAATTAATTGTGGGTATATCACAGCATGCCTGATGCACTAAGTGTGTGATTGTCATGTCCTGTTGTCTACACCCATGGTAAGTACCATAGTGTATCATCTGCACATGTTGGCATACTGGTGGTAATGATGTCAACAGAAGGCTACATACATAGGTAGCACAGGGGTATGGCTGATGAATGTAGTAATACTCAATGTTGCACATGTAAATTGCAAGTGGCATGTTGCCCACACTGACTCTGCAATGCAGATGTTTGAGGATGTTGATATGTGTGCAGTACTACACGACTGGTACAGGACACACAGGAGCACCCTAGCACTGCATGCTCACATCTCATACCATGCTAGACAGCCCCAACACACATAACTAACTGTCACAGGAGGGAGAGTCCCCATATATGTCAGGGATACTGTAGTGGCAGGCCAGGTAGCATACATCCTACTAAGTATGGAACCACTGAGTGAAGGCTCAGTGTCTGTTATTTGACATGTGTATTACTGCAGGGATGAGCACATGGGTTTCCTTCCAGTTATTGTACATCCTGACAGTACATGGTCTGTACACTTGTGTGCACTGAGACTGGACCCTAGCCATCTGACCCATGTATTTCCATGTACATGTGCATAGTGCCTGCATATTTGCAGTGTTACCTACTGGAACTGGTACAGCTTGTTTGTTGTACAATGGACTACATGCAGCCCTGTTTACTGTAGCTTTGTTTGCATGCATGTTTGCTTGCAATTACCCTGGAATACTGATCACACCTGCAATGCATAGTTATAGAGCTTCTGTGGACTCCTAGTGCCATCTGCATAGCTTACTATATGTATGTCCATGCCTCACTTGACAGGATGTCACTGTTTGTCCTGTTCACATGTACATTGCCTGTGACACAGTGCATATGACTTACCTGGCATGTGTCCACGTGAGCAGTCATATATGCTACTGCTAACTAATCACAGACACTACCCCTTCACATATTCATCTTCTGTTGAACTACCTGCTTCGCTAGGGATGGCCTGCACCTGTCACCCCTGGGCTTTTAGATATTGGCAAAGGCTCTTGCTACCCCCATAGTGCCTATGTTAGGCAAGGCTCAAATGACAAACCCACCTTCATAGGTATCGCAAGGGATAAGAAACTAAGAGCAATGCTACCCAACACCAGAAGTCTAAACCTCCAGATGCATGCACCCAAAACACTCCTTGGCATGGAGAACATCGATATCTGTGCAGTAACAGATGCCTGGTTCAGGGCTACTGAGAGCACACCAGCACTACCAGGTTTAACCTGGTTGATTTCTTTGAAACAATCACCAAGGCCATTGACGAGGGAAGGTGGTTCACAGCCTACCTGGACCTTGCAAAGCCTTTCACAACAATACCCCACTTGGGCATTCTAGAGAAGCTCACCAGCTTAAATATAAGCCCCTATGTCACTAGATGGATTGCACAGTGGCTCAAGGACAGAACCCACATGGTTAGAATTGCTGGAGCCATGCCAGACTCCAAACCAGTTGCGAGTTGTGTCCCACAAGGCTCAGTCCTGGGACCTCCCTTGTTTGGTATATATTTATTGGAGGTACAGGCCAACACGGACGGACTGTGGCTGAACAAATATGCAGATGGCTGCAAACTGGCCACCATAATCGACTCTCCAGCCGACACAAGCATCTTCCAAAGGGGCATCATAGAAACAGACAACTTGTGCCAGAGCCATGGCCTTCAGCTGAACAGTGTCTAGAAAGGGGAATGTGCATCCTGTAGTCTGTTCACCTAGTTGCCAAAAGGGACATTGTCCTCACACACACTAACCCCCCTCAGACAAAAATGCACACACTTGTCATTTGCAGGATTCAAACCCCTATCTGACTATGTTATGATACTTGAGACAGACACATTAGCAGAGTGTGCTATTTGCATTACTGGGAAATTTCTTTTCTCTTGCTGTACTTATAGGGTGCTGACATCATCAGTGTTTAGAAAGGGAAATGTGCATCCTGTAGTCTGTTCACCTAGTTGCCAAAAGGGACACTCTCTTCACACACACTAACCCCCCTCAGCTAAACACACACCCTTGCCATTCACAGGATTCAAACCCCTACCTAACTATGTTATGACACTTAAGACGGACACATTAGCAGAGTGTGCTATTCACATTACTGGGAGGTTTTCTTTCTCCTGCTATACTTATAGAGTGCTGACATCATCAGTGTTTAGAAAGGGGAATATACATCCTGTAGTCTGTTCTCCTAGCTGCCCAAAGGGACATTTCCCTCACACTCACTAACCCCCCTCAGCCAAACACACACACTTGCCATTTGCAGGATTCAAACCCTGACCTAACTATGTTATGACACTTGAGACGGACGCATTAGCAAAGCGCGCTATTCGCATTACTGGGAGGTTTCTCTTCTCCTGCTGTACTTATAGAGTGCTGACATCATCGGTGTTTAGAAAGGGGAATGTGCATCCTGTAGTGTGTTTTCCTAGTTGCCAAAAGGGATATTTCACTCCCACAGACTTACACACCAACCCCACTCACACTGAGCATTTGCAAGATTCAAACCCCTACCTAACTATGTAATGACACTTGTGACAGCCACATTAGCAGAGCGCTGTATTCGCAATACTGGGAAGTTTCTTTTCTCCTGCTGTACTTATAGGGTGCTGACATCATCGGTGTTTAGAAAGGGGAATGTGCATCCTGTGGGGAGGCAGACACCAAGCACACTCTGGCTAAGCTGTCATTCCCTAGGGCAAACAGCCTAGTGTTGACCTCTACACCCATATGTTTAATTGTCAAATGCACATTATTTGTTGCTGATAGACTGTTTGCACATCTTTATTGCCATAGCATTCCCTGTTTGTATGAACAACTTGTGCATCTGTGGAAGATGTTTGCATATGGGAGGGATCCACTATATCACGTATGTCTCTGTAGTCATTTAACTATGTGCACTGGGCAGACTGCTGTAATGTGGTTGGTTCCTGGAATAACACATAAAAATACCAGATATGTGTGTCCATCTGCTAAACTGAGATTTGGCCTAAGTGTGTGAGCATGCCTAGTTCAGCCTTCCCATGGCATGTTGTCTGACATATGCCTCATTTATCAAAGTGTGTGAGCATGCCCAGTGTGAGCATTCCATATGCAGCCCACCACATTAGTGGATGAGTGTGAACTTCAACAAATATCACCCATTTATGGTTGTGTGTTGTGTGTCATGTTGTGTAGTTACTGTACAACTGCTTTGTGTGTGAACACAACAGGATTATACTGTGCCTGCAGTGTTTGCATGGGATACTTTGCATACAGTTGTCAACATCCTTTCACACTGACCTAACACTGTAGTACTGTATAGTGTACTGGTAGTACTTTGACTGTGGTGGACAGTATCCTGGGCTTTAGTGCTATCACTGCTTTACACTTCGATAGTGAGCACAACAGCCTGGTTAGGGGCCAGTTGTGTACATCTGACCATGTTGCATTCTGTTCAGATATGAACTACTTAAACCAGGCTTGTCCAACATTGGTAGTGTATTCCACAACATAGGTGCACATTTGCAAACACTAGCGATGTGCCTAGTCCATGTCTAATGCTAGTTGGAGAGTGTGTTTGTCCTTCAACACACATTGTAAGTGGAGTTTGCCATGACATATGTCATGGTTAGTATACTGTGCCTCTGTCTACCTGTGACATGACAGTGATACCCAGGATAAAGCTACCATCTCCCATCCACTCATCAAGATTCCTATTGAGGAAGATTGATAAGTGACTCTATGGGTAGCCTGTACTGGGGGTTCACTCATGGGTGGGGTGGCTTCTGTGTTATGGATCATGCAGTACAGCTTGTCCTATGTAAGTCAGTGCTGGGGTTCAGGTCTCTCATGTGCATAGCTCACTGCCATTCAGATTGTACAAGGTAAAGCATGTTTATTGATACCAGCAACACAGGCAACACATGGCATCTGTGCAAGCTCTTTGATACTCCTGGTGAGGTACTGTTGGGGACTTACGTTGATGGAGGTGTCGGCTGAGGTACATCCACAGGGCTATTGTAGTCAATTGTACCGCTGATGAAGGATGACTGCAGAGCCACAATGACCTCCCCTTATCTAGATCTGACAACCTTCATGATTAGGTGGGTATATGGTATGTTTCTGTAAACACTACAGCACATGTTTGTCCAATGCAGGATATCTATCACCTTGTGTCCCCAGGTCTATCATTACATGTTAACTACATAATGGGTTAACACCTATGTGGTAATTGGTGGGCACTTACTGTATATCCATGGGGGTTGACTATACACGTTTCTGCAATTAGCTTGCTGACATGACTGTGGCACCAGTTGTCTGTTTCTATGTGGCCCTTTTGTGGGATGCTTGTGTCAGCTGGTGGATCATATGTGGTGAGCAGTTTTTAGTCCTCTGCAAACATGTTTGGACACAGTCCTTCCATGTTTGCCTGTACCTATGGGACATATATACCAGACGAGGGAGATCCCAGGACCAAGCCTTGTGGGATGCCAGTTATATCTGGTTTGTAGTCTGACATGGCTGCAGCATGTCTGACCATGTCTGTTCTGTCCTTGGTCTGGTTTGCAACCCCTCTACTGACATAGGGGTTATATTTAAGCTGGTGAGCTTATCTATAATGAACACGTAGGGTATTGTATAGAAGCCTTTGCAAGGTCCAGCTACGCTTTGGACCACATTGCCCTCATCAATGACCTTAATGACTGTTTCAATTGAGTCAAACATGTTTAGGGGCAGGATCTGCACTTAAGAAAGCCACACTGGGTAGGGTCCGGTGTCAGTAGGTCCCCAATATCTTTATGTCTGTGGTACATGCTGATCCTTTCCATAGCTGTGCAGACCGAGCTTCTCAGGATTCTGGGGTAGTAGTTTTCAGTATCCATTCAGGCAACACCTTTGATGAGAAGGACCACTATTGTTGTACACTGCTCTTTGGGTACATATTCTGTGGTAAGGCTGACATTGAGCAGTAGTGTGGTTTGGCATTTCATTCATCTTGGAGTCCATGTTGCACTAAGCCCAGGACACCATCTCATACCATTGCTGCTGTGTGTTTTGCTTTGTAGATGTTGGCTGTTACCTCACCATCTGCAATGTCAGGGGGCCAGCAGTCTCCTGGCATAGATATTCTGCATTCGGCGGGGGGGGGGGGGGGTTGCACTGCACCTGTCAGGATGTATGTTGGCAATATGTGTGTGTGTTTGTGATATTTGTGTGATTCAGAGCATATCTGTGAATTCCCAACATGGTTCCTACCATCAGTTGTGAAAGCCTTGGGATTATCCTTAGTGTCCTGTACAATTTGTATCTTCATAGGTTCATAGGTTCATACTAGGCTATCCACTCTAGGGCATTTGTTAGCCTAGCCAGAGTGTGTGTGGCTTTTACCACCCCTTGCTATGTGAATATTATGGCCATTTATGATTTGCTTTGCTGTGCCTCTGTCTGGACATGACACAGTGAAGACCCCCAGTGTAACTCTAGAATCATCCATCCACTTGGCAAGATTCCTGTTGAAGAGTGTCAGTGAGGGGCTCTGCCTAACATGGAGTGGGATTCTGGTCCAGGGTGTGGGGAGCCTCTGGATTATGTATCTGTCCCACCAGCACATCCTATTTCATTATTTGTTGAGGTTGACATCTCTCACTCTCACAGCTCCGATGGATTTGAGTTTTCTGGGGTGGAGCATGTCCATTACTCCTGTGTTGGGCATGGCCTTCTACAACAGGCATGCAATGCCTCTGTTAGGCAGTATGTGACTGCATTCAGCTGGGGTGTCTACAGCCAGGCAGCATATGACATATATTTGAGACCCTTTATCCTCTTGGTGAGGTACCTTTGAGGTCTTTCTAACTGCTGCAGGTGTCAGGTAAGGTACATCCCATATGAGGCATTGTACTAGATTATGGGTGTGATTAGAGAACAGTATAGGGGCACGATGACCTCTGTTGATGTAGATGTGAATCCGTTCCTGATATGGTGTCAAATGTAGACAGTCTTCCTAGCCACATTTGCAATGTGGGTGTCACATAACAGGTTACTGTCCACTTGTGTCCCTAGGTCCCTGGTTACTCCTTCCATACATAATGGTTTACCACCTATGTGGTAATTTGTGGTACCTTGTTTGGTATTTGGTGGGACATTCATACTGTCCAGTGTCTTCAGGACAGCTGGGTGGGGTTCCTGTGTGTGAGAGTGTGGTCTGTAGCATGCTACAGACTGTACAGCAGTCTTGCCTACAGTTAGTTGCACATGGGTGGACTCCAATGCCTTGTGCATTGTCATTTACTTGGACGTATGGATGTCTGTGCTGAATATGGATACTCACCCTCTTTTTATGTTTTGTTCCCGGTTTTGGGTCATGACACATTATACGTGGTATAACCTGGTAGTGCTGGTGTGCTGTCAGGAGGCTTGCAGCAGGTTTCTGTCACTGCACAGACATCGATGTTCTCCATACTGGGGATGGCCTTGGGAGCATGCATATTGGGGTTTACACATCTGGCATTGGTCAGCATTACCCTTATGTTTCTTTCCACTTATGTTTTCTAGGGTGGTGGGTCAGTCTTTTCAGCCTTGCCTACAAAAGGCTCTATGGAGGTGGCAAAGGCCTTATCCAATATTCAGATGCCCAGGGGTAACAGGTGCAAGCCATCCCAAGAACAGCTGTGTGGCTTGTCAAGCATGACATCCCAAGCAGACAGACATTGGATCCCCTTGGAATGACACCAGTAAGTGTGCCACTTGCTATGACTGATCATTCCGTGTTTGTACTGTGGCATTATTCTTGGTAAGGGTAGGATGCTGCAAACGGTGAGTGTCATACCAGCCTGGACTACATAATCAGAGAGCTCATCTATGTCTCTTTTCATGTAGTCTAGGGAGGTACATCTCAGGTCATTCACACCAGCATGGACTATGACTGCATCATATTTCTACTTGCTTTGGAGTGACCTGCATACTTCTGTTATGTGGTGTATTGTGGCAGCCTACAGGCAGCTTACTGTACCCTTTCCCTTGTTCAGTCTGGTGTGCGGGACAGCAGTGTGTCTGACTATGGAGTCACCTATTACAACTGTATCAGGCATGTTGTTTCTCCTTCTGGCCTGTGACTGTTTGGCACACCAGCTTTGTGTACTATGTGTTGCATGTGCTATGTTTGGAGGTTGTTTGATTGGGTGTCTACTTTAGAGGCCTCTGCTGGTGTGCTGTGTTTGTAATTTGTGCCTCCGGGAATGTTTTTCTGTGTTTATGTGTTTGGTCTGCAGTTGTGATAGGTCTATGTGGGACTGTGTTTGTGGTGTGTGTGGTTACCTTCTCCTCCTGACTAGTTTTGGGAGTACTGAGTTGAGAGAGCTCAGCCTCCAGTTTGGATAGATGGTTGCATCTCACATATATTTGTATTTCTTGGGTGGAGTTGGGGGTTGTCTGTGTACTTGGGGCAGGTGTAACATTGCCTCAGGATTCACAGATTCAACTTGTTGTGGCTGGCCTTAGTGGATTGTATGTGTGGACAGATTTTATTGCCATACTACTGATCAGTGATTACTTCATTGTTTATGTTTGCTCTATCATGTAGTAGCTTCCTCATTCTCTTGCATGGTTTGGTTATGGCTGGTGTCCACCATGCCAGATTCCTGCATGTATGGCATTGTGTCTTGTTTTAATTTAGGATTGCATAATCCAAGCATTCCTGGCAGTGTTCATGGAATGGCTGTATTACAGGTTCTGAGGTGTGGCCCATATTTTGCACACAGGACCTTTAATGGATTCCACATCAGTTTGGAGGAGTGCAAATATTGCTTAACACATGTTTTTCACTGTAGTTTTCTGGCCAGGGACTGTGGTCAGTATTTGTATATCCAGTGTGATTACTCTATGGTCTGGTTTTACCAGTGAGCAATACATTTCTCATCTTGCCATCCACTACCCATGTTACTGATTATCACATCCAGTATGCTTACCCCTCTGGTGGGAGTGGTACGTTGTTCCTGGGCCTTTTGGTTTATGGATTCTATGAACTTTTGTCCTACACTGTTGGAGCTAGTATAATGCTCCCAGTCTATGTCTGGGTATTTTCAGTCACCCAATATAATGTGGTTTGGAGGACTTGATATATTCATGTATTCCAGCATAGGCCAGGTGCAGTTCCTGGTGTTGGGACAGTAGTCTGTAGCAGGCTATAAACTGGGGGGCAGTTTTAGCCACTGTTACTTGACCATGGCTAGTCCATGCTGCTTTTGTTGTGGTACCAACATGGGGTGTGGTTATCCTTGACAATTCTTGCTAGTCACCCTCCTTTTGTAGCTTGTTCCATGTTTTGAGGCTGTACAGCACAGTATGAGGTGTAACCTGGTAGTGTTAGGGTGCTGTTGTGAGCCTTGGATCAGTTTTCTGTTACAGTGCAGATATCAACATTCTCCATACTGGGTGAGTTTAGACTGCATGCATCTTGCTGTTTCGACTTATCCCTTATCTTATTCTTATCCCTTCTGATACCTATGGAGATAGGTTTGTGTTTTGAGCCTTACCTATTCAGGACACACTGTGGGTAACAACAGCCTTTGCCAGTATCCATACGGCCTGCACTGATAGGTGCACGCCAGTCCTAACAGGTGGTGCATCATGTCATGCTAAACATGTCATCCCAGACTGGCACACATTGGATCCCCTTTGACTAACTGCGATACTTCCGCCAATTATTGCACTTGATCATCTCATTGTCATGTTGTGGCATGATGCTTGGTGAGGGTAGGATGTTAGTCAGGGTCCTCAGGTGTGCATATAGTACATGGTGTTACATTACTTAACACATAGCATTCATGCCTCAGGTGGTGCTGCAGGGCTGCCTCTGTCGGATGCGCATATTACACTTCCCTGTACATGTTTGAGAGCAGGTTGTGTCATGTTAGGCATCCCTGTTACTATATGAGTGAGTCAGAGAGGGGTATCATTCCCAGGGTTCCTACTGAGCCAGTGTATGTGCTATGTGTTGCCTGTTTGCCAAGGCCAGGGCATACTGGGCACGCCTCCTTCTGCCTACTGGGGCAGGCTCAGGTTGTTCCTCCTCCGAGTCACGCTCTGCCTGTGATGGCCTTGGCAATGGTGGGGGGCTGTTTGGCCCGGCCCTATCCTGGTCCTGCTGCAGCTGTTTTCACAAGATCAAATTATGTAGCATAGCACATACCATGACAATTTGGGTACATGTAGTTGGTGAGTACTGCAAGGCTCCACCAGATGTGTCCAGACACCGGAACCGACTTGAGCAGCCCAAACACACGCCTATTACATTATGTGTTTGTGCGTGTGCCTCATTATGGCATTCCTGTTCAGGTGTGTGTGCGTTTCTGATGGGTGTCATCAGCCATGGCTCCAGTGCATAACCTGCATCCCGCACTAGGTGTCCATGGGATGTCCCCATTGGCAAATGTCTGGTACAGCTGCATCAAATGCCAGATGTGGGAATCATGGTAGCTCCCAGGACAGCCAGCACACACATTCATTATTATGCCCTGGGCATCACACACGACCTGGCAGTTGATGGAGGGGAAGCCCTTGCGGTTGATGTATGCCCTACCCCACTCACCGGCTGGTGCTTTGATGCATATGTGCGTGCAGTCTATTGCACCCACTACCTCAGGGTATTCCGCTATTTGCTGGAAGAGATGCATATTGCTGGCCAATACCTCACGGGCATTGGGAAAATATACATGATCACCGACATGTGCTGACATGGCATCTAGGAACTGGTGCAGTACCCTGGAGGCTGATGCCTGTGATATCCCCATCATGTCACCATTTGGTCTCTGGAAGGTACCTGTTGCTAGTATTCTTAGGCCAACACATACCTTGGTTTCCACTGGGATGGGTTCCCCTCTGTTGGTTCTGTGTGTGAGGCGCGGCCTGCACAGCTCCACTATTTGCTGCAGGAGGTCTCTGTCCACTCTATAGCACTCTACTATCTCCTGCTCATGTAACCCGTGGTAGGTGACCCTGGGCCTGTACACTCTTCTCCGTCTCCTCACTGTGGGTTGTCTGGCACCATCTGCATTGTCACCACCCTCAGCAAGTCGCCTATGTCTCATTATGACAGCTATGGCAGCCCCTAACATTTCTGCTCTGAGTTCAGCTTTTTCAGTTTTCACTTCTGATAACTTAACTCCTGTCTTGCAGTGTCTCTTGAGAGAAACATCCTGCACTGCTGTTTGCAGAGTTTTAAGTGCTGGGCTGGGCTACTATTCTGCCTGTGTAATTGCCTGCATCTAATTGTTTTCACCTGCTAGCTCCAGCAGTATTCTCTGCTAGCTTCCTACTAAATCTGTTGCTTCCTTTTTCCTTTCTGTTTCCTCAGGGTGGAGCCGTGTGTAAACCAGCAGATACACGCTCACAGTGGTTTACATGCATGCACACATACTTACATGGTTCAGAATCTGCTTATTCAGATTAAAACCCGTGCACGCCCGCGCAAACAGTGTTAAACATCTCCCAACACGCTCCCACATGCTCAGTCTGTCTTACACGCGCGCACACTGCCTTACTCGCACTTCATGGCACGCACACGTGCGCATGCATGCCCAGCAAGAAACTTCGGTGTAGGCAACAGTGTACACCTTCCATTTCTTGACTTTCTCATGCTTAGTTAGTGGCACACCTCTTTCCATGATATCTGTCTGACATCTGTCATGTAACTGACCTCCAATGAACTGCATTTCTTTCTACCATTCCCCCCTGTGATGTCACCTATCTCCTACTCTGTTCCTCCCCCTTCTGTAACTCTTACACTACTCAGACTGTGCTCATTTGCTATGTGACAGTGGAATTCAGTATCCTTACACTCATTTGCATCAGATTGCCTACTAATGCTTAGTTACATGTCTTAGACTCAGCTTCCCCCCTTAGCAACCCCTACACAGTGGCCATGTTGGTTTTGGTCTGCTGGTCCCTGCATTGACATTCCCTGTATTGCATAAAACCTACATTTGTAGGTTTAAAACCCTTCGTTTTTATGTTTTATACAGCGCAACCCGTTTGCGCGGGGCTGCTCTGGGTTTAAACATCGGCAATCACCGAAAAAAAAAATATATATTTTTATTTGGAGCTGACATGGATCCATTGCAGTTTTTGCAGAAACGTACTCAATTGTCAACTGAGTACATTTCTGCAGCTAAAACGGCTCTTACACGGGCTGTTCTGGGCTTCCTGGATCGCTAAGCATCCTCATTTGCATGCTATTCGGCTGCAAGTGAGGTGATTAGCTTATCCACTCCGCAAGAGCCGTTTTAGCTTTTCTCTTACACGGACTTTGGGCTGTTCCTGGATCGCGAAGGCTGCATGGAGTCTTACACTACTCTTAGACTCCATGCAAGCCTTCGTGAATCCGGCCCATTGTAATATGTATTTTGTACCATTACAAGTTTCATAGAATGTATTGTAGGTTCCCTCTCTGCAAAACACAGCAGCTTAAACCAATCTGCTGTAAATCAATTATGTTTTCTTTTATCTGCTGACTGTGTTGCACTTTGTTGAAAGAATGGAAATGAAAACTATGTACTTAGCAAGAGTCTACTTCAAAACATTGAAATCTCATAACATTGAAATTCAAAACACTGAGAGTATAAGATCAAAAACCCAAAACACTGAAAACCCAAAACAACGAAAACTCAGAACACTGAAAGTGTGCATTATAACATAGAAAACTACAGTTCACATGTAAATAACATCCCCTCCACCTATAACAACACCAAAGTAAGAAACAAACTTTTTACTAAGTTTCTGCAGGCAAGCCTCCACTCCTCCTATGTGGGCTCTGCCCCCATAAATTAAATATACTAACTCCAAGATCGCACTACAGTGGAAAAAAAAGTTAAATTCCTAACTCCACTGTATTGCGATCACCATAGAGAGAGTCACCCTGGAATATCCCCCTTTGGATTTTAAACTTCTTATTCTTTCTTTTATGCATTTAGCATCATTGTTATGTTCAGCAAGATCTTCATAGACACTTCTCCAAAATTTATCTATTGATCCTTTTTTTGGTGGTCTTTCAGTTCCTTTCACCTTACTTCCCAATTCTCTATAAATTTTTTTTGGGTCATCAATAAATTGCTTATTTTCGACTTTTCCTTTATATTTATTTATGTACCTTCTAAGTTTTTCCCCCTGTGCTGAGATTTTTAGTTTATTATTTTATGATAGTGCATGATAGATCCTGATCTGTTCTAATACTGCACATTGCTTTTATCATGTCTATCTTTCTGAGTATTTTTGTTCATCTTTTCCATCTTCTATACTCTTCTAATAGTCACATTTCTTGTCTTAGTTGCTTTATAGTTTTTTTCTATTCGATAATTCCATGGTGGTATTCGATTTCTCCCCTTTCTCTCCTTCACTACCTTATGTTCTTGTGGTAGACCTTTATCTATTATTATTTTAGCTGCACAGTAATATATTTTGTTTACTTCTATTACATCACATGAATCTCTATGGACAGTTCTAATTACTATGCTCATTTATTTTATTAAACTTCTGACTTTTTGGGTTTTATAAACCTTCCACAGTCTATTTCTTTCATTGATCTTAATGTGTCTATCTATCTCTTTTAAGTCAAGCAACTCTTCTCTTAGCTTGATTTCTTGTAGACTGAAGGCACACTTTTTTTGTTGATTTCCATTTCCTACAGGCATTCTACAGAAAGTTCTATTACATCTTCCTGTGGCACATTCTCTTCAATTTCATCCTGTGCCATTCGTTGCTCTGCCATATGAGAACTCAATGGCCTATCACTCCTCAATATTAACTGCATCTGAGTTTCCACAGTTTCCCATTCCTTTCCTTATTGTCCAGCGTCAAATGGATGTTTATACTGTTTTTTTGTGGAAGGCTCCAAAATATCTTCATATGGCACCTGACCAATTGCTTCCTGTTCCACTGGTTTCCCCTTAATTTGGAGGGCCATTACTCTATCCTCTTTTGGTGGTTTCTGAATTAGATTTTCTACACTGAATCCTTCATGTTAGAGGTACTTCATAACCTCAATTTCTATTTCTTCAACTTCTCCATTACTAATCAAACAGGAATCAGCATCCCCAAAGTCGTTCCAGGACAAAAAGAAAACCGGAAGGGGATATTGCGGGCATGCCAAGCACAAAGAAGGTAATGAGAACCAGAAAAATAACTTAATTTGGAATTTATCATCCTATGAGTTAACAGATACAAAAACGGATGTTTTAAAGAAGGGATTGTCATTTATACCTACTTAAAACTCGGATTATGTGGCGGTAATCCTAGGTATAAAGACTTTTACTAGAAACCTTATGTTGAAAATTAATTATAAGACTAATTCAGTTGTTGAAGATGTTTGTTCTTTTAGAAAACCCAGTGTGTATGTTTCAATTTTAAGTCCACTAGTAAATACCTTTGAAAAGTTATGTATAGAGGAATTATATAGGATGAAGATTTTGAGAAGAAATGTGTTAGACATTCTAATTTAACAAGGGAAGAGATTAAAGCATTGCAGAATTTATAGAATAATACTGACATTGTTATAAGACCTGCTGACAAGGACAGGCCTATTGTTATACTTTATACTGAATGGTATGATTTTGAAATGAGAGCTATGTTGGCTAATAATGACTTTTATGTTAAGATCCATAAGAGACATAATGACCTTATGGTTAATTGTTGCTGGATGAAATTGGTGTATGGAGCCTTTGTCCATTTATATAGAAAAGGCCCTTAGACCTATATTAAATTTAAATACATATTTTTGAGTGATTTATTTTCTTTCATTCAGGAATATCAGTAGCAAAGGAGTGTGTTGTTGGTTACTCTTGATGTAGTGTCTTTGTTTATGGTAATACCAAAAGATGTTGGTATTTCTGGCATTAAACAATTTTTGAATTTTTATGCAAATTTTACTGAGGACAACATTGAGATGTTTCGTGTTCTTCTGAAATGTATTTTAGATAACAATGTGTTTGTATTTAGGGATGCATTTTATTGGCAGAAGAATGGCATAGCTATGGGCACATCATGTGCCAATAGCTACACCAATGCCGTTATAGCTGTGTGGGAACAAGATTATATTTTAAAACGTCCCTACAGTAAGCATGTATTGTTTTATCATAGGTTTGTGATGATGTGTTCCTTCTATGGGATGGCTCTTGGGAAGAATTTCATGACTTTGAGTAATACATTGCCACAACCACAACATTTTTACGTTTTTCCTCAGTGATTTCAAATGAAAGTATTAACTTTTTAGATGTTAAGGTTATGACTGAGAGTACAGGTAGTATATCCACCAAATTATTTAAGAAACCATGTCATTGTAACCATTTGTTACTTCATAAAAGTATGCATCCATCCTATATTTTCAAAAATGTGGTAAAGAATCAGTTTTTTTAGGATGTCTAGATTGAATGTGCATGACAAGGATTTTCTAAATCAAACAAATGACCTTCTAGAAATTTTTGCCGATAGAGGGTATGAAGAATATAAAGTTGGTAAGGCCATAGAAGAAGTCACACAGCTAAGAACTAGTAAGGCAAAACCATATTTTTCAGAGAAGTGTGCCACCAATACTGAACGGAATGTGCATAGGAAGGCAGGCAAGTTAAAAGTATCCTTGTATTATTCCAACAATGTTAACTTGTATACGGATGTTATTAAAAAGTATTGGCATGTACTGACTACAGATGAAGGATCAAAGAGATGGTAGATTCTCAACCTAAGTTTCTGTTCAAAAACATGAAGTCTTTGGAAAAAAGGGTTTTTTCTTTGAAAGGGGTTTTTT
>NC_056730.1:521085656-521230650 GCF_019279795.1 Protopterus annectens | reverse complement strand
GGGGGTAAGTTTAGCTATACAGTTTACAAAGAAGGTGTTGAAAGAGAAAGCAACGTCAGGGTCAGAGTGGTTAGGGTTAGGGCAAGGGTTAGCTTTGTCTCCGGGATTAAGGAGAGAGGAGACTGTATTCCAAAACTTTTTTGGGTTGCTGGGGTGCTCAGATTGAAGCTTGGTATAGTATGATTGCTTTTTGCAGATACTCAGCAGGGAGAAGATCAGCAGATAGGGTAGTGGGTCATCTGCAAATTTAGTTAGCTGGAGCCCTTTGGCATTGGCTTTTACTTCTAAGAAGCAGATGCCAAACAGAAGAGTTCTCAGGATTGAACCCTGGGGGGCTCCACTGCTGAGTGGTCTTTTTGTGGAGATAGCTTCCACTGTTTTGATTGATAGCATCCTATATCTGAGCCAGTTGGCAATCTAGTAGGTGATGAAAGAGTTTATTAAACTTTTCTGCTATAATTGATTGGGGAATTATTTCAAAAGCCATAGCCAGGTTGAGGTAGGTGGTATGTACCATTTTACCTTTGTCCATTGTTTTGGTGACTTTTTCATAAACGTCCACCAGGTTGACTAAGCATGACCTGCCTTTGATGAATCTAAATTAAAATGGGTCTAATGTTTGGAGGTTCCTTATGGCCTTATTGATTAATTCCATGACCATTCATTCTATGGCTTTGCTTATGACGCTGGTCAGACTTCTGGGTCTGCAGTTGCCTGGGTCCATGAAAGGTCCTCCCTTAAGCAGGGGAATAACTGTTGCTATTCTCCATTCACTGGTTACAAAACCCATATGGAAGCTATGGTACTGTTAGGGATGTGGCTAAATCATGTTTCCTGTTATTCAAGATGAAATCCTGGGATACTGTCAGGATCCATTGATAGAGTAGTTTTAGCTTTTGATAGCACTTTCAGGATTTGATCTTTTCCTACTGCTGGTAGCAAGGCAGTGTCAGATATTTCATGTGAGATGGGAGAGGGTAAAGTTTGAGCTGAATTTACCAGCCATTAGGTTAGCTATATCTTTAGCTTTGGTGTAGGTATCATCATTTATAATCAGCTCAATACACTGTTGCATTGTGCTCCTGAGATTACAAACATAACTAAAAAATGTCTTGGGACTGTCCTTTGCTTTGCTTGCTGTTTTCACCTCAAACTTGGCTTTGATAGATTTAATTAAGCACTTGAGTTGCTTGTTTAATTTAATGATAAGGGCTCTGTCATTCTGTGCATTGCTCTTCTTACTTTTAACCAATAATCTCTTTCTTTTATTGTAAAGCTTGTTAATAATAAAGTTTCACCAGAGGTGTTTGTTTTTGTTCTATGCCCTTCTCTTGTTTCTACTGGGTGCAACCACATCTAGGCATCTGTTTACGAACTGGCATAGTTTAGTGGTTTATATTTCCACATACTCATTTGAGATAACTGGGTTTGGTGGGAATTTGAAGTTTGCCAGTCTATCACTTAGGAGTAGGTAGTTTGTCTTGAAGAAAATTTGAAAGGTACCAGGAGCTGAAGTGGTACCTAGATTCAGTGCCACAGATGCCTGTGGACTGCTGAAACCCTGAAGAGGGCACATGTAGGGGCTGCAGTTCTATGACATGGTTACTCATTAACTCATTTAATCCTATATTCACTCTTATTATTATTTTTTATTACTTCTCTAGCATCTTGGAAGAGCGTACTCCTCAAGGGAAAAGAGGACCCTTGAGTCTTGAGACCATTATACTAGTCATTAACGTTGTGTAGCAATAAAAGTTCGAATACCACACACATATACACTGCAAATCATTCTGTATTTATTGTTTTGTCTGTGTTAAGTATGTGTAGTATTTTAAAAATACATGTTCTAGCCCCCTACCATAATGCAGATGGATAAAGCCCTTACTGCAATCCAGGCAACCCATGTTTGTATAGCAGGTACATCAGCTGGGGTGAGAGGGGCAGGGGAATGGGAGTGGAGTGACACATGGCTCACCCACCCTTAGGTGAGGGAAGCAGCTTGGCCTGTGGCTTGCGTGATACCCAGTGGGAGCTCTTGGTGATGCAGTCCACAGAGTCTGGGTTAGAAGGACATGCTGCCATTGCATAACAGTGTAAATCAGAATGGAATCACATGAGGAAAGCTCAAGTGCACCTCCCCTTAATTTAGCATCATTCAAAGCTGTTGCAAGGGTGGTAGGAACTCCAATGGTTTGGGGGAGGAGACTCCTATGTATCCACATGAGTGACGACTGTGACTGACTCTCACAAGGATCGTGAAGGGATGTCAGAGGCCTGCACACCTGTGAATGATTGGGCCAATTGGTCAATGGAACTGATGGCTGGCAGTGAGTAGCTGTGCTTTTACTTTCAAAGCAGTACATAAATACTACTGTGCTGAAGCAGAAGAGGTAAGACTCTGGCATTCCCCAGTTAGGTCTGTTCTTTGTGCAGATCTTCATTTTCTGGTTCTGTGGTATCATTAGTAGAACTGAGACTGACAGGAGATCACGCTACTAATTAGACAGGCTGGGTGGTGTACAGGAAAAAAAACAGAGAAAAGGCTGGAGCAAACAGTGTGTAGGTCTGAATCAGAATCCTAGAAATAATAAAAGATGCAACTTCTTTTTAATAAATAGACATTGTAATATGTATTTTGTACCATTACAATTTTCATAGAATGTATTGTAGGTTCCCTCTCTGCAAAACACAGCAGCTTAAACCAATCTGCTGTAAATCAATTATGTTTTCTTTTATCTGCTGACTGTGTTGCACTTTGTTGAAACAGTGGAAATGAAAACTATGTACTTAGCAAGGGTCTACTTCAAAACATTGAAATCTCATAACATTGAAATTCAAAACACTGAGAGTATAACATCAAAAACCCAAAACACTGAAAACCCAAAACAACGAAAACTCAGAACACTGAAAGTGTGCATTATAACATAGAAAACTACAGTGCACATGTAAATAACATCCCCTCCACCTATAACAACACCAAAGTAAGAAACAAACTTTTTACTAAGTTTCTGCAGGGGGCAAGCCCCCCTGCACCTCCCATGTGGGGGGCTCTGCCCCCCCATAAATTAAATATACTAACTCCAAGATCGCACTACAGTGGAAAAAAAGTTAATTTCCTAACTCCACTGTATTGCGATCACCATAGAGAGAGTCACCCTGGAATATCCCCCTTTGGATTTTAAACTTCTTATTCTTTCTTTTATGCATTTAGCATCATTGTTATGTTCCGCAGGATCTTCATAGACACTTCTCCAAAATGTATCTATTGATTCTTTTTTTGGTGGTCTTTCAATTCCTTTTACCTTACTTCCCAATTCTCTATAAATTTTTTTTGGGTCATCAATAAATTGCTTATTTTCGACTTTTACTTTATATTTATTTATGTACCTTCTAAGTTTTTCCCCCTGTGCTGAGATTTTTAGTTTATTATTTGCGATAGTGCATGATAGATCCTGATCTGTTCTAATACTGCACATTGCTTTTATCATGTCTATCTTTCTGAGTATTTTTGTTCATCTTTTCCATCTTCTATACTCTTCTAATAGTCACATTTCTTGTCTTAGTTGCTTTATAGTTTTTTTCTATTCGATAATTCCATGGTGGTATTCAATTTCTCCCCTTTATCTCCTTCACTACCTTATGTTCTTGTGGTAGACCTTTATCCATTATTATTTTAGCTGCACAGTAATATATTTTGTTTACTTCTGTTACATCACATGAATCTCTATGGACAGTTCTAATTACTATGTTCATTTATTTTATTAAACTTCTGACTTTTTGGGTTTTATAAACCTTCCACAGTCTATTTCTTTCATTGATCTTAATGTGTCTATCTATCTCTTTTAAGTCAACAACTCTTCTCTTAGCTTGATTTCTTGTAGACTGAAGGCACACTTTTTTTGTTGATTTCCATTTCCTGCAGGCATTCTACAGAAAGTTCTATTACATCTTCCTGTGGCACATTCTCTTCAATTTCATCCTGTGCCATCCGTTGCTCTGTCATATGAGAACTCAATGGCCTATTACTCCTCAATATTAACTGCGTCTGAGTTTCCACAGTTTCCCATTCCTTTCCTTATTGTCCAGCGTCAAATGGATGTTTATACTGTTTTTTTGTGGAAGGCTCCAAAATATCTTCATATGGCACCTGACCAATTGCTTCCTGTTCCACTGGTTTCCCCTTAATTTGGAGGGCCATTACTCTATCCTCTTTTGGTGGTTTCTGAATTAGATTTTCTACACTGAATCCTTCATGTTAGAGGTACTTCATAACCTCAATTTCTATTTCTTCAACTTCTCCATTACTAATCAAACAGGAATCAGCGTCCCTAAAGTCGTTCCAGGACAAAAAGAAAACCGGAAGGGGATATTGCGGGCATGCCAAGCACAAAGAAGGTAATGAGAACCGGAAAAATAACTTAATTTGGAATTTATCATCCTATGAGCTAACAGATACAGAAACGGATGTTTTAAAGAAGGGATTGTCATTTATACCTACTTAAAACTCGGATTATGTGGCGGTAATCCTAGGTATAAAGACTTTTACTAGAAACCTTATGTTGAAAATTAATTATAAGACTAATTCAGTTGTTGAAGATGTTTGTTCTTTTAGAAAACCCAGTGTGTATGTTTCAATTTTAAGTCCACTAGTAAATGCCTTTGAAAAGTTATGTATAGAGGAATTATATAGGATGAAGATTTTGAGAAGAAATGTGTTAGACATTCTAATTTAACAAGGGAAGAGATTAAAGCATTGCAGAATTTACAGAATAATACTGACATTGTTATAAGACCTGCTGACAAGGACAGGCCTATTGTTATACTTGATATTGAATGGTATGATTTTGAAATGAGAGCTATGTTGGCTAATAATGACTTTTATGTTAAGATCCATAAGAGACATAATGACCTTATGGTTAATTGTTGCTGGATGAAATTGGTGTATGGAGCCTTTGTCCATTTATATAGAAAAGGCCCTTAGACCTATATTAAATTTAAATACATATTTTTGAGTGATTTATTTTCTTTCATTCAGGAATATCAGTAGCAAAGGAGTGTGTTGTTGGTTACTCTTGATGTAGTGTCTTTGTTTACGGTAATACCAAAATATGTTGGTATTTCTGGCGTTAAACAATTTTTGAATTTTTATGCAAATTTTACTGAGGACAACATTGAGATGTTTTGTGTTCTTCTGAAATGTATTTTAGATAACAATGTGTTTGTATTTAGGGATGCGTTTTATTGGCAGAAGAATGGCATAGCTATGGGCACATCATGTGCCAATAGCTACACCAATGCCATTGTAGCTGTGTGGGAACAAGATTATATTTTAAAACGTCCCTACAGTAAGCATGTATTGTTTTATCGTAGGTTTGTGATGCTGTGTTCCTTCTATGGGATGGCTCTTGGGAAGAATTTCATGAATTTGAGTAATACATTGCCACAACCACAACATTTTTATGTTTTTCCTCAGTGATTTCAAATGAAAGTATTAACTTTTTAGATGTTAAGGTTATGACTGAGAGTACAGGTAGTATATCCACCAAATTATTTAAGAAACCATGTCATTGTAACCATTTGTTATTTCATAAAAGTATGCATCCATCCTATATTTTCAAAAATGTGGTAAAGAATCAGTTTTTTTAGGATGTCTAGATTGAATGTGCATGACAAGGATTTTCTAAATCAAACAAATGACCTTCTAGAAATTTTTGCCGATAGAGGGTATGAAGAATATAAAGTTGGTAAGGCCATAGAAGAAGTCACACAGCTAAGAATTAGTAAGGCAAAACCATATTTTTCAGAGAAGTGTGCCACCAATACTGAAAGGAATGTGCATAGGAAGGCAGGCAAGTTAAAAGTATCCTTGTATTATTCCAACAATGTTAACTTGTATACGGATGTTATTAAAAAGTATTGGCATGTACTGACTACAGATGAAGGATCAAAGAGATAGTAGATTCTCAACCTAAGTTTCTGTTCAAAAACATGAAGTCTTTGAAAAGGTAACTTTGCTATCCTAAAGGCAATGTAAGTTCAAAGCCAATACTAAAATTACTGTGCCGTGTAGCAAATGGTTAACCTGTAAGAATATAGATACTTCAGGTACTTTCATACATCCAGATCAAAATAAGACTTTCACTTTTAATACCTATGCCACATGAGTCTGCACACATAGTATATTTGGCTTGTTGCTTAGTATGTCATAAATTCTATGTAGGCAAAACTGATAGAGCCTTAAGAGATAGGATAAAAGAACACATATATCATACTGGCAAATGTAGTAGCGTCAATGCTTTAGCCAGACATGTTATTGAGACAGATAGTACACATAGTTTTAAATTCATGGCCACTGGTAGAGTGTATGGGAATATTCAAGGGGGATATAAGGAACCTAAAAGAGCAGCTTGAGGCTAAATGGATTATTCGGTTGAGAGGTGATTTTGGACATGGTTTAAATGACAAAATACCCCTTAAACCTATGCTAAAAGCTAGATCTCTGTTCAGGTAAAGAATACATATTTTATGTATATACATATAAGATTTCTTTTTCTTATTATTATTATTTTATTTTTATCTTTTAGGATACATGGTAGTAATGAAGTAAATGAATACACATTTTTACTAGAGTTGAACTTATATATGTGTATTTCTTACCTATGTTTGTAAAGATTTTTATGTTGTGTGGTGCTTTTAAGTTGTGTCTGTTATGTGATTAGTTAATTGTGTAGAGCATTAGGTATTTAATGGATTTTAGCTGAGTAGTGCATTACATCTGAAGAAGCAGTCTAACTGTGAAAGCGCTCATGTTTATTTGTTTTTAATAAACAGAAGTTTTACTTGGAATACTGAATCGTCTGGTTGTTTCTGAGTCCACTTGCTTATTTGGAAATGCTTACTTGGTTATATTCTGTGGACTTGGGGTCTGGCAACTGTTGGTGGCTTTTTGTTTTACTGCTATTCTTATTTTTTGTATTTTAAAGATTTCCATGTCTGGAATGCCTTTGCCTGTATTTCTCTTCAAATTTCTTTGGTGCTGCTCTTTTTGTATTGATTAGTTTTGCTTTCTCCTTTGCATAGATATTACACCATATTAAATCTCTTTCTTTCCCATGTCCATATTTCTTCTTCAGATGTCTCCTGATCTTCCCATTTCTCCTTACTTTGGGGACTCGTTCCATCGTGCTGTGATGTAGTCTGTGTTAGACTTTCTACACCAAATCCTTCACTTTGCAGGTATTCCATAACTTCACATTCTATTCTTTTAACTTCTACTTTACTAATCTTCTTTTCTGCATTCCCTTTTTGATATTATTTTATTTATTGTGAAATTTTCCATAGCTGGATGCCTTTGTCTGTATTTCTCTTCAAATATCTTTGGGGCTGCCTTCTTTATCTTAATTAATTTGGCTTTCACCTTTGCATAAATACTGCGCCATATCAAATCTCTCTTTCTTTCCCATGTCCATATTTCTCTTTTATACTTTTCAAAAATATCTAGGTTTTGTTGTTTATATTTTTGCACTTCTTCTGATGCTTCTTTTTCCAAACAGATCAAAGTTTCTTGGTCTGTATACTGTTTTTCACAAATCTGTTGTATTAATAACCACAAATTTTTATTTGAAGCTTCTGACAGTTTTTCTTGTGGAAGTGTTTTTCTTTCCTTTTACTTCTCTCAATTTTTTTATATATCTTGTGTCTGGAAATTATGGGCTTTTTGCATAATAGTAACAATGCATAATTTCTTTCTTATCCTCAATAGTCCACTGGTTCAGTGTGGGTGATGCCATTTACAATAAGTTCTGTGCCTTGTTGCATATATCCCTTGAGGTTAAGGACATAGTTGTAAAAAGCTTTGTGGTTGTCTTTTGCCTGAGAAGCTATTTTTTCTTCAAATTTAGCCTTTGAAGTATTAATTACCCCTCTTAGCTGGCTGTTTAGATTGGTTGGGGAGGTGTTTGTATGTTGGGCTTTGTTCATCCTGCACTTGGACAGGATGTTTTTCTTGTGTTGTATAACCGATTGATATTGTGATTCAACCAAGTAGCTTATCATTTGAGTTTGTCTTATTCTGAATATCATTGGGTACAGCTCGCTCTCTACAGCTATCAATATGGCTGTACAGGGATTTTGTAAATAACTCAGCATATGCTATGGTATTTACTGGATTTTGGGGTGCTTGGCATTTAGCCAAGGTGTCACTTAGTAGAGAGAGGTTAGCTTTGGAATAGTTCCTAAATGTTTTTGGTTTCTCTGGGTCCCTAGATTTAATTTTTATTTCAAGCAATACTGCCTTATGGTCAGATCTGATGAGTGAGGACATTACATTGGGTGAAGAACATCGCTTCCCCACGTTTATGAATATAGGATCAAGGATGTTTGTATCCCTGATAGGAAAATGGACCAACTGTTCCAGAATGTTGATATTAATGATGTTTAGGAATCACTGATCTTCTGCATTACAAGGAGCGTAGGATTCCTAATCTACAGAGGGGTAGTTGAAATCCCCCATGAAGATTATATTGGGTTGAACAATGAGGGACTCTAGTACATTGAGAAAGGTAATATGGGTTTCCTGGGACATGGAGAGGGGTCCTTTAGGTGCAAGGACATGATGTGAGACCCTGTTTATGGTGAGTAGCACATTTATGAGTTCCAGTGGGTCATACACTTTGTTTTTAATATGTACTGAGACTCCTCTGCATTTAGTTCCATCCTGTGCAGTAGCTGGTCTAAAGATGTGAAAAGCATTATAACCCTGCACTGTCAGGGTACACTCCATGTCTTTAAACCATGTCTCCTTTACTACACAGATGTCTACACTTGGCAGGAAGAGGCAGGCTTGCAGGGTGTGGGGTTTCTTGTTAGACTTATAGCACTGAGCAGTACCAGCTTCAGATATTCCTTGATAGATTCAGTTAAGTCAGGGGGTTTATCAATTTGGCATTGCCTAAAGAAAGCACTATGAAGGTGAAAAAGGACTTTGCCAATATCCAAACGTCTATAGGGGATAAGTGCAGACCATCCCTGGTAAATCAGCATGGTCTGTCAATCATGCAGCAGGGTCTCATATGTCCGAAACGGAGATAGTCGAAACACACAATATCCCCCCCTTTTTGACCCACAGTAGCTCTTGTTTAGGTGGTAGAGCAGTCGGAAATGTCGCATTTGGTGTTTTGTACAACATTCCGACTGTTCGCTACTTTAAAATTCAACATTCTGGTTTGGAAAAACTAATGTTCAGAGATTGTTTCAGCGACTAAATGCATGTATACCCTCATTCCTTACTTAGTCTGGTGGGGGAGACATTGGTGTGCCTCACTATAGAATCACCAATGACCATGAAATTTGACGGTGCGCTGGTTTGCCTAAAGGGCGTAACAGCAGAGGCACTGGATACAGTGTTACTATGTGTATCTCTGGATGGTATTTTAACAAAGTGTTTACATGTTTGCTGAGGACCCTTTTTCTTGATTGTGCTGTGCAGGAGGTCTTAGTGTTTTAGGAAGGTTACCTGTAAGTGCCTCAGCATAAGCAATTTTATGTGTAGGGTCATAACTCTGTGCAGTAAGCTTGGTGCAAGTGACACTAGCAACCTCTATAGGATTAGTTTTGGTTGTATGAGAGAGTTTTGCCTCTAGTGTTAGTGTATTTGCACCTCTCGCATACTTTATCTGTTTTATTAAGAATAAATGAGTTGTCACTTGTCAGTGTACATAAGGCAGTTGCTACAATGTCTCAAAATATTCATCCCAACCAGACTGGCTACAGAGAGAGAGTCGGGAAGTGCATATCCATGGCTGCTGATCTACTACGGAGGAGTGAGGGAAATTTAAATATTGAATAGATCAATAACACAAGGAACTTGATGAGTAACACTCAGATATGTGCAAACTAAATGTTGTAGTAGTTAAAAAAAATCTATCTAGACATTGAGTACTTTAAGGGAAACTTACACTGTGAGAGATCAGCATCTACACAGATTACAAGGGGGAATTATGATGAGAGATATCACCATCTATACAGATCACTCTAGGCGCTGCTGCACAGAGAGCAGCAGTTCTAACTAAAGACTGTAAAAAAGGGTATAAAAGGTGCAGATATTCAACACAGAAGCACTCAATTAACACAGTTGTGACAAAAACAATGTGAAAAACAAGTGCCAGAACAGTGGATATGGTAATGTTAAGTCTTAGCTTGCTCATAGGTTATGAGACAAGCATTGTACAACAGAGATTATTAAATAGCAGAGGAGAGTCAATTAAAAAAAAAAAACACAAACAATCCCCTGTGGCCAATCAAAAACACCATACTCTTCTTTCCTTTACACAATCCCAGGCCAGAAAATGACTCCGGTTCCCTCTGCTCTAACTAAAGTGGAACCAAGGCAGTTCTAACTCAAGTCTGTAAAAAAAGTTTAAAAAAGTGCAGATATTCAAGACACAAACACTCAATGCAGCAAAAAAACAATTGCTGAAATAGTGGATATGATAATGTAAGTCTTAGATTTCGCAAAGTTTCATAGAAACCAGTAACACTCTTCTTCTTAAGTAGCGTGGTCGTCAAACATCATCAAATGCCTCAGGCCCAGATATTTATTTATTTTTATTTATTTCACACTTGTTTATCAGGATAGTCTGACTGGCATCAGATATTTATTTATTTTTATTTATTTCACACTTGTTTATCAGGATAGTCTGACTGGGCAAGAGCCCATTTTCATTTGAGGCCCAGGGAGAAAAGCTCCAGTGACAAACTTCAAAAATGACAAAATTGCAAAATTACAAAACAATTTTAACAAGAAATTATACACTTCATGAAACATAAGAGATGCATAAGAGATACACAGATTAATACAAACTGAAATATATCACACTGTGAGCGCATAATAGTGCAAATTAATTAAAAAACAGGAAATATATACATCATAAAGTGAAGAAACAGGAACTATATACATCATGAGGTGAAGAGGAACATTGTTAAAGTCATATAATTGACATCATAGTATAAGCCCATCTTAATTATACAAGGGGATGAGTTGAATGCAGGTAACAGATATGAGAATAAGTAAATGCTTGGTCAATAGTTCAGACAATGCCACTGGATGGACAGTTATAAACATGTCTGAGAGGACACAAAGATTCGGGTGCATTAGAGAGTTGGTAAAAAAGGTTAGAGAGTAGCGTACAATGTAGAAGGGAGGGGGAAAGTAGAGAAGAGAGCAGTGGGAGAGGAGGAATAGTATAAAAGAGGAAGGGCAGTAGAAGGGATAATGAGGAGCAGTAGGAGGGAGGGTTATTGGAAGAGATGATGAGGTAAGGAAGTGGGAAGTGGGGGATTTAGAGGGGAGGGCTGTGACAGGGGATAAGAGGTGAAGTAATTAGTTAAATAAGTACGTAGTCTATATATGGTAGACATTAAGTGGAAGAAGAGTAAGCTAGTGTGAAGACAGATGAGGAAATGGTTTAGCCAGGAGAAGTACAAGAGCAGAGCCAGTTGTTACTGAGAAAGACCCATAACAGGTTTTTGAATTGGTATGGGTCAGTTGTATTTATGATGGGCTGAGGGATCTTATTCCATATTTTGGAGATGTAGTTGGAGAAGAGGGAGTCTCCAGCTTTATTGTTGGATTTGGAGACCTGCAATAATGATTTGTCTGAGGAACAAAGGAGGTGAGTGTTTGTGTAAGATTGAAGCAAAGGTTGAAGGGCAGATGTTTTCCTGGGTAGGTGTACCAGTCTTTTTGTGAGAGTGAGGTGAGTGTAATATTCATAAAGGGAGTCAGTACTTCTGCTGTGGCCTAAGTTGTAAATTCAGCCCACATAGAACAGTACATTTTCCTGGTGCCTGGTCTTAGCACTAGTTGGAATCTGGACCACCTTTGTAAGGTACAAATGGTCCATTGCCATCAATGAAGGCGGCGATAGGAGACATTGTAAAGGGAAAGGGCTTTTAGCCTATCTGCATAGGACATGTTGTTTTCACTCTGTATTTTCTTTGTGAGGAGCCTTTACAGTTACTTCAGCTGTTGAAGGTGTTTGGTCAAGTATATACCAAATGGCACATTGTAGTCAATTATTGTTCTAATGAGGGCTTCCTGAATCTGGAAGGCATACCTTTACTTATAAGTTGTGCCACACAGAATGCCTTCCTTACCAAAGTGGATACATGACAGTCAAAGTTAAGGCTACAATTTACCTGGGTACCCAGATCTCTTACCCCTGGGACTACTCTTAAGGATGTGTTATCAATGCTGAAGTTAGTAGGGGCATTTGTTTTCCCAAAGGCTACAATAATGCATTTTTTGCATTTAGCTTCAGGTCATGGTTCTAACACCAATCATTTGTCTAGTTTAGACCTTCCTGAAGTATATCTACATCACAGGGGGATTCAATGATAGCCCCCAGCTTACAGTCATCTGCAAATTTTGTCATCTAGAGGCCCTCTACATTAGCCTTGGCATCTGCAAAGTAAAGTCTGAACAGGAGTGGTCCCAACACTGAGCCCAGTGGCACAACACTAGTAACTGGCCTCTTGCTGGAACATGAATCACCCACTTTGACCACACGTGTCCTGTCTTCCAGCCATATGGCTATCCATCTAGTGACGGGATTTATGCCCGGTTCTGTGAGTTTATTTATAATACCTGAGTGGGGCATTGTGTCAGATGCCTTAGCCAAGTCAAGGTAGCAGTATGCACTGTTTACCCTCATTCATGCCCTTAGTGACCTTCTCAAAGTAGTTCACCAAGTTTAGCAGGCATGACCTACCCTTAATAAAGCCGAATTGGGGCAGGACCAGTGTTTGGTGGTTTCCTATGTCTTTGTTTATCAAGTCCATGATTATTCTTTCCATGATTAGTCAAGCTTATGGGTCTGTAGTTACCCGAGTCAGTTGACGTTCCACCCTTATGCAGGGTTATGACCATAGCTGTTCTGCACTCTGTTGGAATGAAGCCTGTCCAGAGGTTATGGTTAAATAGTGATCCTATTGGGCCTGATAGGTCACTATTCAAATTATTTAAGAGGCAACCTGGTATATCATCGGGCCCCAGTGATGCTATGTTTTTAGCTTTGAAGAGTGCTGTAGCGACCTGTTCCGGAGTGATAATTGGCAGAGGAGTGATGGAGTGTATTACCTTGTGGAGAACAGGGGGTGATTGAGGAATGAAGTTTGAGTTAAATTTATCACACAGCAGATTAGCTATATCAGCTGGCTGAGTGTAGGAGATGCCATTGATAACTAATTCTGCACATTGTGGGGTGTTGCCGTTAAGACTGCGGACATAGCTGAAAAATGCCTTATGGTTATCCTTAGCTTTAGAGGCTATTTTTACCTCAGCTTTCAGAGAATATAATAGCTCCCTAATCCAATTATTTAAACTAATGAGGGATTTATTGCTCTGTTATGCACATTCACTCCTATTTCTTGACAAGCTTTTCTTTCTTTCTTTCTTTTGTTATACAGTCAATTAAGACCAGGGGTCCACCAGGGTGGCTTGTTTTTGCGATTTGACCTGGGCTTATTTTGGTTCAGTACCACTGTTTCTATACAGCTGCTTATGTGATCATTTGGGGATTTAGCGTACTGTTCTACATAGGCTGCTCTGTTTTCAGGGTTTGGGGTTCTTGAAATCTAGCAATGCCATAGCTTAATAGGGGATATTTGGCTTTAGAAAAGTTTTTAAAGTTCTTGGGGTTCAGTGGGGGGTGTCTAGTCATACCTTAATTTCCTGGGAGACCACTTTGTGATCTGATCTTACCAGTGAAGACATCACACATGGGGTGGGGGGGGCAGTGATCTCACATATTTGTGAGTATCAGATCTAGGATATTTGTTCAACTGGTGGCAGTGCAGAACAGCTGCTTCAGGGTGTTTGTGTTTACAAAGTCTAGGAATCTTTGGGCCTATGTATTACTGGTTGTGCATGCTTCCCATTCAATAGAGTGGTAATTAAAATCACCCACAAGTATGGTATTGGGCTGTATGGTGAGTGATTCATGTAGCTCTATGTGGGATGTGGTGGTATCTTGGTTCATGGAAGGCAATGTAGCTAGCAAGAATTTGGTAGTTTTTTCCCATAGATAGTTAGACATGGAGCAGCTTTAGTATACCATATTGTTTGATCAATCTTGAGGTGTGTTTATCCTTTATGTAGATAGATATACCTCCTCCTTCAATTCTTTCATATTCAGTGGGTTAATGGAAGCTATGATAGGCATTATAGCCATGCACAGCTGGAGTGCTTTCCGTGGTTTTAAACCATGTTTCTGTAACTGCACAGATGTCAGCTTTCTTTAGAGTGAGAAGAGCTTTCAGTGAATGCAGTTTCCTGTTGAGACTCCTAGCATTGAGCAACAGCACCTTCAGCTTGTCCTGAGTATTGTTTGTTATCTTGGAAGGTTTTGTCTGTTTGGCAATGCCTAAAAAAGCCAGAATAGGGCTGGATAATGTTTTAGCCAATATTTGAATGCCTAGAGGCGATAGGGGAGACCGTCCCAGGCAAATCAGTGTGGTCTGTCGACCATGTCCTCCCAGGCTGACAAATTCTGGACCCATATGGGATGTTACCAGTAGCTAAGCCAATTGTTAAAGCCTATCATTTTCTGTCTGTATTATAGCATCATCTTTAGAGATGGCAGAATGCTGCTCAATGTTAGGCTCATACCTGCCTGTGACACATATTCTTAGAGTTCAATCATGTCTCTCTTCATGTTGTCCAGGGAGGTACGTCTCAGGTCATTCACTACCACATGGACTATGACAGACTCATACTGGTACTTAGGGATGTGTGACCTGAGTGCATGCATGATCTACTGGATCCTGGCCCTTGACAGGCAACTAACTGTAACCATCTCTTTATCTAGCCTTGTAAGGGGGACATCTGTGTGTCTCACAATGGAGTCACCTATGACCAGAATGTTGATTTGTGAACTGTTTCACCTTATGGGCTTGGTAGTTGAGACATGATGAGATGTGGCTGTTTGTGTTGTATTGGTATGTGCCTTGTTTATATGAATGTGGGGCTTCTGATGACTGTGCCTGTGAGGCCTTTGAGGCTTAGGAAGATATATTTGAGAACCTCCACATATGTAAGTTTAAGTTGGTGGTCTTTAGTGAGTGTAGTGAGTGGTGTTTGTGAGTTATTGACAACCTGTTTGGTGTATTTAGTGTCTGTATGTGAGAATGTGTATGCACATATCTCACATTCTGTATTTGTCTGTTTAAGAATTAAGTGGTTGCCAGTGTGCATGAGGCAATTGCTACATTGCCTCAGGATACCCATGTCCACTAAGATGGAAACAGAGATGGTAGGAAAGCACCCATCCATGGATGCTAGTCCTAGTATACCTACAAGGTATATGAGTGGTGGCTGTATATAAATGGAACAAGGTGGGGGGTGCCTGCTTGCTGTAAGTTCAGCTGACCTAGTCTGCAATGCTGCCCAGCACCAAAATTAGCTGCTCACTGCACAGTGATAGTCCTGGGTGCTAAAATGAAGTAATACTAACTAAACAATTCCTAGCTGAATGCGTAAGTGCTGCTGACTGTGCAAACTTGTCACTTAGTGAGTGCCACAGAACTGAGATAAAGTTCTAAGACAGTTTTATGGGGAAATTTCAATTTTTGGCATTTGCCTATATACAGCACACCTTAAATATGCTTAGAAAAAAAAACAAATTTAACGCTACCTAAGCCCACAGGCCAATCAGATAAGCACACAATAAGTTCTAAACCAGTAATTTCCAGTTCAGATGAGTGACATCAGCTCTCTCCTGCTGAAAGAATTCAGACTTATACTCTCTTAATATAAAATGACTGGTTAGGAGGCCAAATGTTGGAAACAACAAACAGATGAATAAGCCAAGACTCGAGCAAATAACAGGCTCATATACTCTCAGAAAAAAACAAGTTTAACACTACTTTATCCCATTGGCCAATCTAATAAGCACACAGTAAGGTTTGTACCAGCAATTCCCATCTCAGATGAGTGAAATCAGCCCTCTCCTGTCTCAACAGTGCAGACTTATACTCTCTTAATGTAAAATGACTGGTTAGGAGGCCAAGTGCTGGAAACAGCAAACAGATGACTGAAACTAGCTTTACAATTCAACTAGTACTCTGTAGTTATTTAGAACAGCAGCCTTACAGCAGAATGAAAAACAGGTGGGATCTTCAAAAAAGTGTAGAAAAACAATTAAATGATGTGACAGACTTTCACAGTGGATGAGAATAAACAGTGCACGTGCAAATGTATACTTATATTTGTTTTCTTAGCATTGGATGGCTTCTGAAGCTTGTAAAATCACTCATCACTCAAAAGTATCTGGTATTGTCACCAGATGATGAACTACTCTAGGTAAATAAACCTGTCCTTTACAGACCCACCAAACAAAGAACCACCCAAAGGTCATTCATGAACTGATTCTCCACGTTCACTGGAAAGTCCAAGAGGCAGAGACAGGACTGACGCCCAAGGGTAATGCCAGTATCTGACATCCAAGCAGCTTCATCAGCAGTACTATGCATGACATGGGTGGACTGATTGATGATGGAAGCTGAAGTTACTAAGCAGGAAAAGAGTTTTGTTTTGGCTTCCAAGTCTGGCATAACTTCCAGAGTCTTGTGCATTTCATCTAAGTCCCTTTGGATCCTTAGGATATGAATCTGGTAGTTTAGTACCATGTTAAAAAAGTACAGGGTGTGAACACCTCCTTCCCAATTCATCTAAGGATCACTGTTCTCAAATAGGAGGGTAAATGTTCTTAGTCTGAGGCTCATATGACTCCTTCAATGTGGCAACTACCATCAGAGTCCACCGGGTTTTGAACCCAGCTGGGAGTATCCTTGAGTGGATGTAAAATTTTGTTGGACCTTTTGGGGATTGGGGCCACCACACCCAGTTTTTTAAAAACATTCTCTAATACCAGTGTAATCATCTTATCTGTAGGTGGAACTACACAAGTGGTAATCATGGGTGAGATGAGGGCCTTCACCAGGATATATTTAGAATCAGAGGGGACATCTTGTGACTAGTTTATTCTAACCCTGATTAATTTTAATATGTCCACAAATTTAGGGTCATCATAAGAATCAGTCTCTGGATGCTCATCATTGTCAGGGATGTCCATGTGCTTCATCTTACATGTAGCCTTCCTGCTCTTACCTGGGTGGGGAGAGTCCAAAGTGAGGGAAGACTGTGCCACTGACAAATGCAAGCCATAATGTGAAGGTCTTGTGATTCCTCTTTCCGGGAAAGGAATGGAAAGCAATGCTGATCCAGGACCAGGATTGCTGTAATTCTATGATGTGATTATATCCCATGTCTTTTATTTTCTGCTCAACAAACAGTATGTGCCTGAGTGTGTGTGCATGTGTGTGTGTGTGTGTGTGTGTGTGTGTGTGTGTGTGTGTGTGTGTGTGTGTGTGTGTGTGTGTGTGTGTGTGTGTGTGTGTGTGTGTGTGTGTGTGTGTGTGTGTGTGTGTGTGTGTGTGTGTGTGTGTGTGTGTGTGTGTGTGTGTGTGTGTGTGTGTGTGTGTGTGTGTGTGTGTGTGTGTGCCTGTGTGTGTGTGTGCACATTTGTCTGTGAATATGTTTTGTGTGTGTGTGTGTGTGTGTGTGTGTGTGTGTGTGTGTGTGTGTGTGTGTGTGTGTGTGTGTGTGTGTGTGTGTGTGTATGATCAGTCAGTTCTGTAAGGGTGAGTTGTCATTCAGTTAGTCAATGCAGCTGGTCACTCAGTATGCCTTTGAGTTACTGCTGGGAAGTACTGCCTGCATTTCATTTTTAAGTGTGAGGAGTAAATTGTAAGGACTAAAACTGCAATCCACAGGAAGGCACAACTACTGGTGCACACAGGGGAGTATATATATTAAGTGCAAGGCTGAATTACCTTGGAGCATTCCACATTACTCAGAGGTACTGTAATCTACAGGTGCATGCAGGAGAATATATACTAAATACAAGGCTGCAGTACCTCAGGGTGGTCTTATTTCTCACTGGTACAGCCATCTTGGAATTAGTATGTATAAGTAGTAAGTCTGGGGGCAATTTGATGCCAGTACTGCAAGGTGCAGAGTTCACTGTCTATTTGATATTTACATTTTAAGTTTCATACTGGTAGGACTGACAGTTTAGGGTCTCACACTTCTGACTAGGGGAAAGGATTGCCCCTATTCTGCCAATTCTTTATTCTACTATCCATTCTGCTTGGAGAATCTGTGTGCTTGAATATATTGGCTAGTAATTTCCTATGAACCTATAAATAACCTTTAATACATAACTATATTGAATGTTGGCTCATTATCTCCTAGTGTGTATGTTTCTTCTTTTTTTTAACAAGAAACATCTTTACTAAATTATCACATATGACTTAGGCAATCTTACATTTATATAAATGAAAATAAACCATACCTACACAATCTCATTTGCAAACATTCTACATTACAAACTATGCCAACACAACTGTAGTTGCAAACATTATACATCACTTATAATATATCCAGTCATTGCCAGTTAACCATTACATAGATCATTCAAATCCTGCCTTCCTTTAAACCCCGTTCCTCCTCTGCATGTATTGATCCCAGAATTCCCATTTTTACTATGTAATTTGCTCCTACCCTTTTCTAAAGATCCCAATTCCATTTGTTTTATCTCTGTTACTATCTTTGCTACTTCTAGTTAAGTTGGTTTAGACTTTGATTTACATTTTCTAGTAACTGCCTTTTTTCCGATTCTGTATCATACCTCAAAAAATGTTTTCCTTAGTTACATCAATTTGCTCACCCTGCATCTCTGACAGAGCAGTCTGCAGGGAATCTTTAGTCTGCCAACTCATTACACTCCCAGAAAATATGTTCCCAGTTAACCTCTTTCTTCCCCATCACACCTCCAACATTTGCTGTCTACCTGAGGAAAAAATGATGGAGTCTACTTGGGGTATAAAAATAGGGTCTATGTCAGAACAACGAAAACGCAAAGTCTCAAACTCAAAATTGGTATTGTGGGGGGCTGTGCCCCCCCCCCGCTAAATATATATTTCTACTCCGAGATCGCACTACAGTGAGAAATGGGCAAATATTCTGATCTTCACTCTACTGCGATCCCAAAATACCAATTTCGAGTTTCTGATTATTCGCTCATGTGAGCGTTCGAGAGTTTGCATTTTCATCGTTCTGAAGTAGACCCTAAAAATACTTATGCAAACACATCCAAAAAAAGATCCTAAATTGTCTAGACTTTGTTGCATATTTGGAAGATTCTTAAATCTTCCTGATCTGCTTTTTGGCACAAGCATTAGTCTAGCCATACTGAATTGATCAAAATATTGATCAAAATAAGTAATTCACTTCAATTAAAAAATGTAGACCTCTATTAACACATATAACTATAAATTCATGATACATCTTAATCTGAATTGTGCAAATACCATACATTCTGGTTGCTTTATTGTTAAGTCAATTAAGAATGCTTTTTCATATTTTTCCCTATGTAAACTTTTCTGTGGAAGTTTTATCCCCTGACCTCCTTTCCCAATATCTAGCTTCATTAAATACTATAGTTAATACTAGCACTACGGTATAGTGGGATAAAGATTTGACTATGACCTAGACAGAATGGGATTGATTAGCGTTTGCAGCTGAAGAGGTGGGTCCAGGAAAAGAATAAGGGGCTAAGCCTTCTTTTTTCTGTTTAGGTGGGATGAGATGCATTCCTTAGAATTTATGCCTTGTCTGAGTTTCTCTGTGGAGACCTGGAGAGTACAAAGCCAAGAGAGGCATTTGCCTCAGGGTGGGCTGTGCAATCTACAGGTTTTCTTCACTTGTAGAAATAAGTGACAGTTCTATGCAATGTCCATTGCATGCCCAACCCTTCAGAAGTATCATTAGGCATACATAAGGAAACATGGTCAAGTAAAAAAAATGCTCTTTCATGTGGATAATGGAACCACTCCTTCATGCTTGGTATCACTAAGGGAGTGGATGGTAAATAGGTTCATAGGTTCATAGGTGTTTACTCGGCTAACAACTACAAGGGCCTTTATAGGCCTAGCCATGCATCCCAAATCTCTGACAAGTTCTCATACCATTGATAAGTGTAATCAGGGGCCTGGGAGATGAACCATTTATAAGCTGTCTGTGTTCATTAGCGACATAGGTGACAAACCAAGGATGAATTTCCTGTTCCCCTTCCAAATTCTCCAGGTTATACTTGAATTGGGTTAAGGAGGAACTTTGCTTCACATGGATGGGGAGCTTGTTCCAGAGAAAGTGTCATCTCTGGGATACATACTTGTCTTTCCAGCAGCTCCTATTTATATCACAAGTAAGGTTTAAGTCTTTAGAATGGGCAATTCTGGTACTGTTTGTATTGTGGATATGCAGGAGGTCCAGCAAAGTGGGGTCTGACAATGCCTTGTATGCCAGGTATAGATCTACCCTCAACAGCCTGTAGGAGACAGAATATAGGTATAGGGCCTTGATGCGGTCTGCATAGAACATTTTACTTACTCCCTGTATTCTTTTAGTGAGGAACCACTTTGGACATTCCAGTTGTTAGATATGCCTGGTTAGGTAAATACCAAAGGGGGCATTGTACTCAGTGATACGTCTGATGAATGCCAAATACAGTGGAACAATGATTTCCTTGGACATAGATGCCATACCTTTGTTTATAAGTTGTGCAACATACAATGATTTCCTCACTGTTGTAGAAATGTGATGGCCAAAGGCTAGATTACTGTCTATATGCGTCCTCAAGTCCCTGACTACTGGGTCATCTCTTAGGCGTGTGTTGTCAATATGATAGTTACATGGGTGGATGACTTCCCAAAGGATACTATTATGCATTTCATGGCATTTAGTCTTAGTCCATAGCTCTGCCACCAGTTATTTGTCAATGTCAGCCCTTCCTGTACAACATTTGTGTCAGTGGGGCATTCATTGATAGCTCCTAATTTCCAATTACCTGTAAATTTAGTCAGCCAAAGACCATTGACATTGGCCTTGACTTCAGAGAAGTTAATACCAAAAAGGAGCAGTCCAAGGACCGATCTCTGAGGAACTCCACTTGTGACTGGCCTCTTTGTAGAGGGGGACTCCCCATTTCTAACTTCCTGGGTCCTGTGTCTGTGCCAGCTGGCTATCCATTGGGTGACATAAGGGTTTGTACCTAACTTCCCGAGTTTGTCAACAATGTCCGAGTGGGGAGAAGAATGACTTTTTTAATTTTTGAAAGAGGATGCAGTTGCGGAGCGTATCACTCTTATTATTAACTCTAGTAGTCTTACGTGACTGGTAGTAGTCGTTTTGAATGAAACCCCAAAAAGATTAGCCCATATCAGAAATTAAACCCAGGCCACCTGGGTGAAAACCAGGAATCCTAACCATTAGACCATATGAGACATCCAAGAAGTCAGCACTACCCACATCTGTGGCAAAGTACAATGGTGTGTCCTAATATAAACAATCACTCAATAATCCACCCTTTAAAGTACACTGCAGTAGCAGAAGTCCACCTACATGATATGGGAGTAGAACCCACAGCCTTCTGCAGCAAAAGGAAGTATGATACCTGCTGTGCTACTAACACTAAATAGAACAGCTGGGGTGGTCAGAAGAGAACCAGAGCAAAAAAAAAGCAAAAATATTCTATTTAATCCTTTCTTTATTTCCACTGAAATTGGATCTGTTATCTGCAATTACCTCCTGTCCTTGTTTTTGAAGCACTGCAAACAGGGGTTCTTCAAGAATCCCAGGTGTAGTCATATGATCCCTAATATTTGGGATATACAGAAAAAAGGTCAGATTTAGTTTACTGTTAGCTTTGAATCTGTAATGAAAAAAAATCACTTCTCCCTTAGTCAAAAATTAAAAATTTCAGACCTAACACATCTAATCCTCACCGTGATAGCAACTGTAAGTTTCATCATCCACAAATCTGTTCTATACTAATAAGCAAGAACCCCTTGTACTTTCCTAATGAGGGTTTTTATCCCCACATCCCCATTTGCTAAATATGCTACCTCTGAGGTTGCACAAACTCAGAGACAAGGGAAAGGTTCAAAAATAAATAAAAAAACAGAAGCTCACCTTTTTCCTTTATCTCTAAGTCATCCAGCCTTGGAGATAGCATTATATGGCATCTATAACAAAGTAATATCCAACGTATTGAAATGTCAACAGCACAGACAAATTCACTTAAAGATATATTACACTTCAAGATTCAACAAAACATAATGCAGCAAAACTGTTTTCCCGGTAGTGTGAACTCGAAAGTAATACAAACATATTTCTTTTCTTAATGTTTAGATTTGTCATGTTTAGGCTTTACTTTGTCAGTAAAATAAAGCTGTGAGCCAGAAAGGAAGATTAAACGTGGACAATATGATATATCAGACCTGTGTATAACCTCCACTCCATAAAATGGCACTTGCATTGATAAAGAGTTCTTCACTGCTAGAATTACGAGACTCATATCTACCAACTTTTATTAGTTTCCTTTCTCCTTCAGAATTCAGTTGCCAGTTTAATAAGTCAAAGAAAAGAGGTCCATCTCCATTTCCATCAAAAAATACTTCTTGGCCAGCTTTATTCTTAAAGAAGACTTTCTTTACATAGTGAAAAAGCTAAAGTATTACAAGAAAAAGAATTACATTCATTTCATTATTATTTAGCTTAGCAATATCTGTTTTGCTTGTAAACACCAAATTATACATATGCATTTCATATATTTTTAGTCACTGCTGCTGACTTCAGGTCCTGTCTGCTCCTATAGTTCCAATGCCCACAAGTCCCATCCTGGCAACTCCCTTGTGTGACTTGCACTTGGAGGGTCTCATTGGCCTGACAGCACCTAAGTATAGAGTCCTCCTTCTTTATACACAAGCTAATGGGGGTTAGAGGTTTGCCACACAAGTGGAGCAAGACAGGCAGTGACCATCATTCTGTGGCTTTATGGGGTTTTCCATGCCCCAAGTCCTACTACATAGGTGCTGGTGACATTGTCAGGCTGGGTGGGCAACAGGGAGTAGCTTGAGTGCATGTCCTGCTCTAACTTCCCAACCCCCAGCCTAACATCATCTCAGATCTCTGTTAGAGAGATGTCTGACACAATCCCTCCACCCATGGATAGTTTATCATCTTACCTTTTTATTAGAAAATAAAATCTGGAAAGTTGATTCCTACAAATACTAGAAATAAAATATATATCAGTTCAAAATTATCTGAAGTTCATTTTAAATCCTTGTGAGAAAATTAAATATTGTTAATATTCTTGTATGCATTTCTAAAACTATATGTAGCACTAAATTAGTACATATCTGCTATTACAACACTCTGTAAATTGAAAATTTAGGCAAAAAGCATTGTTTAGATTTTAGAGTAATATTTATGCTGACAAAAGAATGCAAATGTTAAAATAACAATTGGCACACAAAAGAGATAGTTTGGGAGCAGTCCATTTTGTTCTGGTCTCCTACACTCTGTAGGGAATGATCGACAAACTGGCCCAGCAGAGAAAGAGAACTGAATACAATGGCGGTGAGGAGGTCAGACACTGGTGAAGTGAGAGCCAGTAAGGAAAGGGAAATTTGGTTCTTTTGGATGTATAACTGAACACAGACCAGTCAGGTCTCTTTAGTACAGAATCTGGCAAAGTGAATAATCTTTGTATAAAATTCCATTTTCTCTATAGATCAGAGAATTCTGAGGCAGGACTTTTACTGGTAAGGCTTAGTCTAATTAAGAAGGTAAGACAGGTATTCAGAAATGGCTAGGAAGGGAGGTAGTAAGCATTACTAAATAACTTTAAGAAAGTTGACAATACTGCAAGCAGTTATTGGTAACGTTTTTTTAGGAGCAGAGAGGGCTGATTTTCCAGCCAACTTGAAGTAGACATTTCATGAAATATATGCTGCCTTAGGGATATGGCTCACCCGTGGAGTTTGCTAGAGTCGGTTATATAACAAAATATTTGAATTGTACATTAGTAAATACATTGATATATTTATATTATATTTTGGAGAGGTTAGTGATTAGATTTATTGCGTGTGAAGTGGGTTAGTTAGCTTGCTCTTTTAAAAATAAAATGAAATAATAAAAAAGGGGAAAGGGAAGAAAAGAGTTAGAAAATATATATGGTTTGAAAACAAATGTAGGGGAAAATAACAGCATAATGAAACAGAGAGCAAGTATTGTCATAGGACAGAGCCATTACTATGAGTGTTATTTACAGTACTGTGCACTTCCCCTGCAGTACTGTGTATTATAAACTGTGAACATGTGATAGTAAAAGCCAGACCTGGCCTACACTCACATACACATGTGAACAGGAAGGACTACCATTCCCTCTTCTGCCAGATACTGTGCAATGACAGGGGATAATCCCAAATGTGTATATATAACATCCTAGCAGTTACCATGATTCCCATGTTTGACATGGACTGTCTCTTCCAGCAAGTTGCCTTCCCTCCAGGGCTATTTGGATGGTAAATACAGGCTTGTTGTGTAAATAAATGCCTTTTTTATATTATATATTGATTGTTCCATTTTACAGCTATAAAGACAACTGCTTCCTTTTCACAGATGTTATAGCAATTCAAAATCCTTTCCAAAGTGTGTACAGTTATTTAAACAGGCATTTTCAAACTTTAATATCAACACGTATTCACTCTCTTTAGTTATGTACATTATTTCAAATATATGTCTATGGCCACTTCATAAGAATGAGTTTCTTTTTTTTTTTGTTTTGTAAATACTTTTACAATTAATCCTGATATATTAATGCCAAAAATAAAATTATTGTCTATTCACCTCTGGTAAAGGTGTGCTGTTCAATGAGTTCGTCTTTATTAAGTGTAGAACTTTAAAAAATGGGTTTATTTCATAGTTTCTTGAGAAAGATCTACAATTTTGTCTCTTTAACTGTTGCTTGTTTCGACAGAAGAATAAATGAATTATATTGAGGAGTGCAGATTCTTTTCCAATTTCTTGTGAGGATTTTTTTCTGCAATGCTATAGTCTTGATCTACTTTTAAATTGAAACAAGCAGAAACATTAAATAAAACCAATTGTTTGTTGATGCAAATTTTGTCAGACCATAACATTTGAATAAAAAGTTAACTTCCCCCAAAGTTCTTTCAGGAATGTACAATCATGCATAATATGCTTCCAATTTATTTTATTTAATTTATTATTTATTCTTTGTTGACTGGGTTAGTCCCACTAGGTTAGTGACCTCTTTTCAGGGGATACATGAGGTGGTATTTATATTACTAGAGGAAATCAAGCCAGGTCACCTGGGAACTTCTACTCTTTGGAGCTGCTAGATGGTGCTGGAGGTTTCCTACAGCAGCAAGGAAGAGGCCTGAGGGAAGCAGCAGTAGCAGCATCATGGAACTGATGTACTGGAAAAGACGGTGTGAGAAGATCCATGTAGGATCTGTGTGAAACTGTTGATAATATTGTGAAAGTTAGAGATGAGAGGAACTGATGGAATGGAGGGTGAAGATTGAAAATGGTTTTAAAATGTGAAAACAACATGGTGAAACACTTGCCAATGTTATTTTTTGTTGGCTGGTCATAGAGGGGCATTAAGATATTGCTAGCCTAAATCATGTTTATCTTGTGGGGACTTTTCTCATTTAATTAATGATTACCACAATGTACAATATAACCAGTGTGGAGAGAAAGGACATACTGCAAGAAGGTATGTGCCAGAATGCAGGTTGTGTAAAAAAGGGACACTTTGGGATGGATTGTCAAGAGCAAACAGTAAATAATGAAAAAGAAGGGGAAAGGGAGGAAGGCATACACAAGGAAGGACAACAAGAGGTGGGGGAGAGAATGAACTGGGTGAAAAAGAAAAAACTATGGAGGGGAAAAATGAGGAGACAGAGCGCATGCAGGAAGAGAGGTCAGGAGAAGGGATTGATATTAATAATATTTTGAAATTCTAACCAGTGAAAAATCTGATTCTGAGGATCAAGGATTATTTGTACATAAACTCAGGAGATATATTCATTT
This sequence comes from Protopterus annectens, assembly GCF_019279795.1. Classification (NCBI taxonomy): domain Eukaryota; kingdom Metazoa; phylum Chordata; order Ceratodontiformes; family Protopteridae; genus Protopterus; species Protopterus annectens. The sequence continues at coordinate 521,204,624 of NC_056730.1, read as the reverse complement.
GTGGAAAGGGTACAAATAAGAAAACGAAAATTTGAAAATATTTCCCCTAAACATAAAAAGAAGGAAAAGCAACAATTTTTTAGAGTACTTTCAGCAAATGTGAACAGTATTATTAACACTGTAAGAAGGATAGGGATACTGGAATAGTGTGTTAAATGTGATGTGATGTTATTCTGTTAGAGGATGTAAGATTCCTGACCAGTGAAGAAAGACTCTAAACAGAAAAATTGTGGGGTGGAAATATAAAATGTAACTTAGGAAGCGAACATTGTATAAAAAACAGTGAAACTACTAGATGTAAAGTTGGCAAGGATAGGACACTTTGCTGTTGTAGATGTGATTGTAGGTGTGAGGTGGATAGAACATGTTTATAGAATTATAGCATTATATGCATGTATAACTAGCAAGGAAAGAGACAGATAGCCTGTTTCACCAAATATTAGAGAATGTGGTGGTTAACACGATAATTATAACTGCAGAGGACTTTAATTGTGACTTCAGGGAAAAAATGTAAAAAAGAACAGGAAAGATGTTAAAAATACAGAACGTGATAAAATGTAAATTAGCTGTGTGGAACAAAAGTCAATGGACTTATAGAAGAAGCAGATGAAGCTGAACTTAATTTTGTTTGTATTATCAGAAGGTTTTGGGGGTAGCAGATGGTGATACAGTTTTGACAGGTTTTTCAGACCGTTTAGCAATATGGGTGGAGGTGATGAAAAAAATGGAGTATATTAAATTAGGAAAGGGAATAAAAAGAGTAAATGAGAAATTATTGGATGAAATTGGAGAGTGTGAGGTTTTACAATTATGGAAGGATCATATAACCATGAAGAACTTTTATAAAACTGGTCTGAATGGTGGATTGAATTTAAAAGTAATTATAAAATGTGTTTTTTTTCCAATGGCAGGATGATGTAAGAACGGAAGAGAAAGTGAAGTATGATAAAAAATATAGAAATGTATTATAGAATTTAGAGAATAATACAAGAGAGTACTATGGTATGGGGAAAGAAATATATAAAAGAAATCAAGAAAAAATTAAGGCATTACTGTTTAGGCAGACATTTTATTTAAAGGGGAGAAAGGAGGAGGTATTTGCATATTTGGGTAAAATAGTAAAGGAGGATATTAATATAAGGGAAATTAAATGCAAAAAGAGAGGTAAAAATAACACAAGAGCAAATGATGAGTATTGTAGTACAGTATGGGGAATATATATCTATGGATCTAGGACTTTTGAACGAAAGTTCAAAAGCCCAAATCCATTACCACTGAACACACTTTAACGAAAGCACTTTCATTGAAAAAGCACTTTCATTAAAGTATGTTAAAAAAAACACAAAATCTACTTGAATGCAGGGGGGCAAGCCCCCCTGCACCCCCCACACCCCCCTACTTTAATATTCTCACTCTGAGGTTGCACTACAGAGGAGAAAAGGGAATTTCCCCTTACCGCACCGTAGTACGACCGGAACAACAAGCATACTTATGCAAAAGTGCTGCTTCGGTGAACAGCACTTTAGAGCATCTTCTTCTTCTCTTTCAGCTGTTCCCATTAGGGGTCGCCACAGCAGAACATCTGTTTCCATTTCTTCCTGTCCTCTCCATATTGCTGTGTCACACCAACCACCTGCATGTCCTCTCTCACCACATCCATAAACCTTATCTTAGGCCTTCCTCTTTTCCTCTTACCTGGCAGCTCCATCCTTAGCATCCTTTTCCCAATATACCCAGCATCCCTCCTCAGCACATGTCCAAACCAATGCAATCTCGCCTCTCTGACTTTGTCTCCAAACTGTCCAACCTGAGCTGACCCTCTAACATACTGATTCCTAATCCTGTCCATCTTTGTCACACTCATTGTAAATCCTAACATCTTTAACTCTGCCACTTCCAGCTCTGACTCCTGCCTTTTTGTCAATGCCACCATCTCCAATCCATACAACATAGCTGGTCTCACTACCCTCTTGTAGATCTTCCCTTTCACTCTTACTGGTACCCGTCTGTCACAAATCACGCCTGACACTCTTCACCCATTCCACCCTGCCTGTACTCTCTTCTTCACTTCTCTTCCACACTCACCGTTACCCTGAACTGTTGATCCCAAGTACTTAAATTCATCCACCTTCACCAGCTCAACTCCCTGCACCTTCACCATTCCTCTACCCTCCCTCTCATTCACACACACATATATTCAGTCTTAGTCCTGCTGATCTTCATTCCTTTCCTCTCTAGAGCATATCTCCACCTCTCCAGGGTCTCCTCAACCTGGTCCCTACTCTCACTACAGATCACAATGTCATCTACAAACATCATAGTCCATGGGGCCTCCTGTTTGATCTCATCTGTCAACCTGTCCATCACCATTGCAAATAAGAAAGGGCTCAGAGCTGATCCTTGATGTAATCCCACCTCCACCTTAAACGCATCTGCCACTCCCACTGCAGACTTCACCACTGTCACACTACCCTCGTACATATCCTGTGCCACTCTTACATACTTCTCTGCCACTCCTGACTTCCTCATACAATACCACAACTCCTCTCTAGGCACCCTATCATATGCTTTCTCCAAGTCCACAAAGACACAATGCAACTCCTTCTGACCTTCTCTGTATTTCTCCATCAACACTCTCAGAGCAAACATTGCATCTGTAGGGCTCCTTCCCGGCATGAAACCATACTGCTGATCACTAATCATCACCTCCCTTCTTAACCTAGCTTCTACCACTCTTTCTCATAACTTCAAGCTGTGACTGATCAGTTTTATCCCGCTGTAGTTACTACAGCTCTGCACATTACCCTTATTTTTAAAAATAGGTACCAAAACACTTTTTCTCCACATATGCGGACAACAATACAGCACTTTCGCGCAAGTATGCTCACCAAATTGGGATTCGGTGAAAGATGCAGTTGAGCATCTGTACGGATCCGGAATGGAAAGTAAAACAAAAATTTCCAAGATGAGTTAAGGAAACATTTGAAGAAGAAATTATTATCAGTGAATTTGATTACTTAGGAAAGTCAATTCTGATTCAGTATCAGGCCCAGATGGTATAGGATATGGAATGAATAAGAAATGAATGAATTACAAAGTGAGTATTTCATAAATGTGCTGAAAGAATGGTTGAAGGAAGGATTTGTTTATGAAGGGTTATGTAATGGGATATTAAAATGTATCGAGAAGAAAGATGAGAAGAATGAAATAAAAACTTGGAGACCCAATCAAATTAAATAATGCGAAGAAGAATGTAAGGGAAGCTGATGGATTTGACGGAAGAAAGTATACATATATGGTATAAAAGGGAAGGAATGTCAAGAATTGTTATTGGTTGTGAGAGAAATTGTGGATGATATTATAAGTAAAGGGGAGGATGTGAAACTTATGGTATGTGATATTAGCAAGGCATTTGATGCAGTAGGACATGATGCTTTGTGGGGTGTTGTGGAGAGGTATGAAAAGGTAATGGAGTTAGGGGAGTTTGTATGTCACCATATCAAAATAATAGAGTGAGTTTGTTAGTGAATGGGTGGCTGAGTAAAGAAATATGCATGGAGTGTGGTATAAGATATTGATGTCCCATGACTGGAATATTGTTTCCACTGGTAGTGAATATGATAGTGAGTGAAGGAGTTTATAAATGAAAAGATGCTAGCTATCTGATGCAAAAGGAGTTAGTGATCTCAGTAGTTTTTACATACGCAGATGATTTAGTGGTACTTGATAAGAACAAAATATGGATGAGGGAAGTTTTAGTTTGTCTGAGTGGATGTTTAAAGGAAATGAGAATGACCTTGAATAAAGATAAAAGTAAGGGGTAGGGTGATGTGGTAACAATTGGGGATGTGTACTTTTCAACAAATGAAGCGTATTTGCTAGGAATAAAATTTGGGAAAGTTATGATGCAATTTGAGGGTTTGATAAAAGAAATGAAAGAACTATGTCTTCTGTGGAGGACATATAGATTAGCATCTAGGAAAAAGGTTTATCTGGTGAATTCTGTATTAATGGGAAATAGCATATATGTCAATTGTTTATAAGATCCAAGAAAAATATGAAAAGGAAATTATGTAATTAGTGTTTTCTTTCATATAAAGTTTAAGGTTAAATACAGTGAAAGGAGTTATTTTGTATATAAGTGAAGATGAAGGGGGGATTGGGTACTAAACTTGTACAAAGTATTAAAGTGGGTAAAGTAAGAGAATGAGAAATAAATTAACAGTGTGAATATTTAAATATAAGTACAAAAAATTCTGGGAGATGAGAATAAGAAAAAGAGAAAAATAATATACAATGAAGAAATGAAAAAATATCAAGAAAAAATATTAACATGGAAAACAAAAATTGATGATATAGAGAAAGATAGGAGATGTGGCATAATAATGTGATGAAAACAATATTATTATGCAAGTCCATGAGAAAATTACCAGAAGAAATTATTAAAGCCATTAAAGTAACGAGAAGGTGATGTGCCAGGATAGTAGAGTGTCAGGACTTCCTATGGAGACGGATAATAAACAGGTTACCAGGAAATGGGAAAATTTCACATAAAAAGAAACTTAAGAGTGTGTTTATTTTGTGGGGAGGAAGATACAACAGGGCATGTTTTTTTAATGTAAAAGTGTGGTGAAGGTATGGGAAATGTGTGAAAAACATTTTGAGAATATTAATGACATAAGCAATATATATATAAATATGATCATATATAGATATTTTAAGAACTAGAAGAAAGAATATGTGAAAAGGTAGAAAATAATTTATTTTATGTAATATGGTTTATTTGGAATGAAAGACTGAATTAAATTTTGTTTAATGTGAAATGGATTTTGTCAGATATATAGCAAAAAGTTAGATTATGGTTGTGAAAGAAGGAGTGGGGTCAGTTATGGAAGAATAACAATGAGGATTTTAAAAGAAAAATGCTAAGTAGTAAAACCAGAATTGAGTATATATATATATATATATATATATATATATATATATATATATATATATATATGTGTGTGTGTGTGTGTGTGTGTGTGTGCCTGTAAATATTTACAGTTTGTAAATATGTAAATAATGTTTTTTATGTTGCGTTAAATAAAGGACGCCTACTCTTTGCAATAGATGGTGTGGATCATTTGCATCCTCCTGAGCTACCACCAACACAGGCAGATGGGGCCTCAGTATAACATCTCATCCAAATGATGACATACTAAAGAAGCACAACACCCCTCTTAGATTGCACTGCAATGTCAGTATTGGAAATTAATCCATGTACCTAGGGTAGGTATAGAACCCACTCCCTTTTGACGTTTAAGCACCAAAGGTGAGTTTGCTACCAGTTGTGCCATTGACACTGCAGATCAGCTTTAATTTCTAAATTACATCTCCAATGTTCATGTTATTTTTTTAATGTTAGAAATTATTTTATATCATATTATATAACATCAGAAGTTAGTCTATTATGGGTTGTGTACCAAAGGCATAGGAATAATTTGAGAAATCTAGTAAATTTAGTCAGGGAAATTAAGAGTTTTAATCTGTCTGTGAATATGAATATAATTTTATAAGCAGTGTTTATTAAATTGATCTATAAGCTCAGACGTTTGTGGGGTCTTTGCTTCCTGGGTGATTAAAGAATATTCCCATGAAGGTTGTGTCTTAAAATTAGTCTGAATATCTATTACGACTTTATGAAAGAAATGTACTATTTTCTGTGGTAGAATTTTAAATTATTCAGAAATTATACCATCTATTCAAGGGACCTTTTTTATGATTTTTCTTTATTTTGAATTGTATTAGATATTTCTTTATATGTTATAGGTTCAATTAGTTTATTTTTAGCAATTTCTAAAATATTGATGGGACTGTTTTAATGACAAAATCTTCTAGACCAGAATTTATTAAACCAAAATTATTACTGTTCTGATTTAATGATTTATAGTATTCTATAAATTGTTGCAATATTTCCCCAATTTCTGTCTTTAGTTTTTTTGTCTTTTGTACATCTAATTTCTCTTATTTGGTTAGATCTTTCTTATGTTTTTGATCATTTGATTATGTTTATATATATATATATATATATATATATATATATATATATATATATATATATATATATATATATTCCTTTAGAAATTATTGAATATGATGACATTTTTAATTTCTCTAAGGCTAATGCTATTTTATGAGACAGAATACATTGATAACCCTAATAAAGAACATTTATTTGGTCTAGAATAATTTTATCTCCTCTTGAAATTTAGATTTGACTGAGTGAAGTTTATTCTGAATATCTAAAGTTTGTTTTTCCATTGTTTCATTTTTATTTTACACCAAGTCATAACTCTACCATGTAAGTAAACTTTTAATGAGTCCCAAATATCATTTTGCTTACTTCTTCTTTAATATTGCTTTTCATAAAGTCATCAATTTCTTTTGCATACCAAGTCTTAAAGTAATCTTCACTAATATGTATGTTGACATTTTAGAGAGCAAAGCTATTTTCTTGAATTTAGTTGATCTCTTTAAAATTAAGGCATTCCTTTCTGAAAAGGGACACAGTATTATTTTAAAGATTTTGTTTATCTCAGAAACCATTTTATATCATATAATATCAGAAGTTTGTCTATTCTGGATTGTGTACCTAAGGCAAGGAATAATTTCAGAAATCTAGTGAATCATTATCTTTAAGGATAAATTTATCTTTAAAATCTAAAGAATTCAGTCTAGCCAGTTTTCAGTACTTTTGTCAAACATGATATCCTGGGTTTTCTAATTGTGATAGTTTCTGCCTTGTTAAAATGCAATTAAAATACCACCCATAAGTTGGCTACCTTACATATTAAGTTCAAATTCAAGTTTTTTTTTTATTTGCAACTTTAGCTACTATACCAGGAAACCAATTTAAGTTAACTAAAACACATTGGTACCATAGTAAATATGCCATCTTGGCCTTCTTTTTTATAAACAATCTCAGCAAAATTAGGTCCTTTTTCCACATAATTAATAAAACTCTTCTTTTATTTATGAATTAAGTTTGTGCTAGGCCTTAATAATGTAAACATTTCCATCTATCCTTTCTTAGTTGACTTATGTAGGTTTCTTGTAGAACATTTATCTGTGGTTTGTAAATATTCATAAAACATCAACAAAGGGTGCATGTCCAAGGTGGGGCTTACCTTACTCTCAGTCTCTTTGTGACCTTAATGTTGGGAAATAATCCATTTTCAATACTTAAGTACACTGCCCGTTAAAACAGGTTTCAGCAGGCCAAGACCAAGTAAATGCAGAAGAGTTAAGCAAATAATCTATCATTATTTAACCCCATATAAAAACAAAAAAGAAGGTAAGTCTGATGATTATCAAAAATAAAGACAGATTACATGAGAAGAATATCAATGCCAGCAGATGTAAAGGGGATTGCAGGCCATGTTTTTAATTGACTGGAATATTGTCAGAGGTGCTTCTGTCCATAATGTAGCCACAGCTGAAATTTGTGTAACATAAACTGTGAAAAGATTCGTCCAAACTTAGCAGCTCACATATGTATCTAATAAGATAAGTTTATGTACAGAAGAGTTCCTATGTAGCTATCATTTGTTCAGTTAAGATAGATATAATAGGACCAAAAAGAAGCAGAGTGTACTTATTACCTAGATTAACATGTGCTTTGGTTTATTTTATTTATTTACTTAACATTTGTTTACTGAGAAAGTCTGACTTGGCTATAAAGTACCCATTTTCAGTGAAGGCCCGGGGAGAAAAGCTCCACAATCACAATCTTATAGTGTTACACTACAAAACATAGGAGTAAAATATGTTTCATAGTAGAGTGCAATGAAAAACAATAACATGAGATGGAGAAATATGTGAGAAAAAACTCATTTGTCATATTATTAGATATATAGATTAGTATGTGATAAATGAGACCTAAGACAATTCTAATAAGATATTTAAAAGAAATATTAAAGATTACATGATTACAGAGAGTGAGGGGAAATTGGGTGATGTTTCAGTATGAGAGAAGGTGTTCATGTTATAGTTATAGAAGGAAGAAGGATGGAGAGAAAAGAAGATCATAAGAAGAGTGCAGGGTAGTGTGTCTTCAGGTAGCTTAGGTGAGTAGGGAGGAAAGATAAGGATGTCGTGGAAAGTTCGGCAGAGATGACATGGATAAGATAAGGTAGTGGAAAAACAAAAGAAAGGAGTGGAGTAGGAGTTTGGATAGGGTTGTCAGGTGTGACTTAGGTTGAAGGGGGTTAGTGAAGTATAATGAGTAACTTCAGCCAGGATTGACACAGGAGCATGTCCATGATTTTGTAAAATATTCTTTTAGGGAACATTTAAAGGTGGGTAGGTTAGAAATAGTTCTGGTGGTTAGAGGTATGGAGTTCCATTTTTTTGCTACTGAGTACAAGTATAGGCTTTGTCCAGGGGATTTATTTGGTTTATTTATGGTGAGAAGATGTTTGCCTTTTGATCTGAGAGTTTTTTTAGGGAAATATATGTTGATTAAAAGGGTAAGTGATGGGCAGGCTAATGGTTTATGTATGATTTAGTGTATTGTTATATAAGTTAAATGTAGGAGAGGAGGAGGGGGAGTTTCTGCCAGCTAAGGGTATGCAGAGCTTTACAGTGATAGGTAAAGGAGGATGAATTAGTAGCAAACTCAGCAATTTTGCTGTAGCAGCTTTCAAGTCTGTTTTTATGGATGATAGTAAATTGGTTAGAATTTGGGGTCCATAGAGTAGTGGGACAGAAGGCAAGTTTTAGCTAGAGTAATTTTTGTGGGTTTGCTCAGAAAATGTTTGTTTCTGTACATAATGCCTAGTTTTGGTGGGTTTTCTTGATATTGCTTTGGATGTAGACGTCAAATTTTAAGATTATCATCTGTTATGACTCGTAATAGTTTGGTATAGCAGACTAATTCAGTTTCAGTGCCATTTGACAAAAAGATTTTGAAATATACTTTGTTGGGCATGTGTGTTTTTGGGGTAAATAAGAGGAGTTTGGAGTTTTGGGGTTAAGTAAGAGCTGTGCTCTTGTGAGCTTGGAGACAACAGCTTGTTGAGTAATTTCTTGGAGGTGATTTAGGGTGTTTGAAGAGCATTTGATGATAGAGTCATCAAGGTTCCTTTACAAAAAGATGAATGTAGGTTATTGATAAAAATATTAAATAATAGATTGCCAAGGATGGATCCTTATGGGACTCCTGTGGAAGTGGGAAGGTATGCAGAGATGGGCCCTTGCCATTTTGCAGCTTGTTGTCAGTTGATAAGGTAGCTAGACAACCATTGACAAGATAGAGATGATAGACCCAGGTGGAAAGTTGATTGAGAGGCTTAATGTGAGAGACCATGTCAAAGGCTTTTGGTAGATCTAGAAATACTGCAAATACAAGTTTGTTAGAGTTGCAAACTTTATTGACAGTGTCATTAAATTATAATAATGCAGTGGAGATGATGTGGTCTGGCCAAAATCCATATTGCATGTTGATGATTAACATATTTTGTAAGTGATAGCAGAGAAATTGTTGATATATACATCTTTCAAGGATTTACAGAGGGAGACTTGATGGCTAGGGGACAGGAATTTGTAATATGTGCCATTTTCCATACGTTAGGGACACAGGATTCTGTAATTGATCTATTAATAAGAATGCTGATTGGATATATTATTGTATGTGCAGCTAGATTTAGGCATTCTGGGGGGAGGTTGTTTCTGAGGAAGAACAAGGTTTAAGTTTATGTAAAAGCTTTTTTGTGAGAGAGTTATAGAAACTGTTTGAAATCAATACTTCAGTGTAGATGAAAATTAAGCAATGAAAATCCATGTGAAACTGGTATTGCACTACCCATGAGACATGTAGACAACAGTACCTACTGATAATAAAATTGCAAAAAAATACACATTATTGGTTTTAAGATCACATATATTGCATATATTCATGTAAGTCTTGTATCTGGTAGCGATATTGCACAAATTTACTCACAGTGTCACTTCTGTTAAATATTGCACAAGTTCATTGGCGTTTGCATAATTTAATAAACAATATTGATCATATATGAAAACATTACCACTGGATGACTTACTGCAGATGATTATCCTTAAAACAGGCTTCCTGACTAGGGAGTGAACATGGCACATGGGGCAGCAGCAGCAGGAAATGGCAAAGGGGGAGGTGATTACATAGTCTGCATTATAATTATTTGGCAGCCTTGCAATGGCTCTGTATGGAGCTGGTTTAACCTCTCCTGATATGAGCTCAGAAAACAGAAAATAATCTATTGACAGACTCCACAGAAAGAGAAGGAAAAGGGGGGGAGAGACAGAAGAGCAAGTACAGTTTGTTAAATACAGGTATCTTTCCAGTCAGCAAGCAGCTAAATAAATAGTACAATAGTGGCTAGTGGAACACGTTCAGAGAGGCTTTTGGATCTGTGAATAAATTAGTCCAAACTATCTCTCAAGAATGAAATATTAGAGTGAGGGGGTAGGAAGAGATTCCTAGCACAGTCCCCACCTGTCAGGTGAGCTCTTAATGAATTATAAGAGAGAGATTTGTGGAAACTATATGTACTTTATTTATTTATTATTTTATTTTACATTTGTTGACCGGGCTAGTCTAGCTGGATACATGTCCATTTTCAGTAGAGGCCCGGGGAGATAAGCTCCAATACAGATAAATGAAAAACTTAGTACTCAATATACAAAATAAGACTAAATAAAATATTCATATTAAACAAGCAGATTACAGGTACATCAAGAGAAAAAGAAAAGAAAAAAAATGACTAAATAGCAGCATTAGTTGTAAACAATGAATATTACAGGTTACAACATAAAATACTGTGAGGACAAAAAAACTTGTAGTGCAAGAATGCTTATACTATACAATATGCAGGTCTAAAATATAGATAAACAGAAAGATTAAGGTCAAAAGAGGAGACAGGTTAATTATATACAAGTATAATGTAAAGAAAAAATATTCTTCAGTAGGAAGTGTATAGAGTGACTGGGCACAGTGTAGTTTAGGAGGAAATCTATATTTATAGGTAAAATAATATGTATTGGTTTATGAGTAGTGAGGGACAGGCAGAGCTAAGTTTAATTAGGTGGATAGAAGCCTAGTCAGGTTTAGTACAGAGTTAAAGGCAAGCTATGCTTACTGCTTACAGGCTTGGTTGCTTTAAACAGGGATCGGGTCTTCACTTAAAAGATAAGATGTGTTTGTTTTTTAGCGTGAGGAACAATTCTTTCTTGAGACAGTGCTTTTAGTTGTGTACTGCTTGCAGATTTTCTTAAATTGTGTTAGGGGGTCTCCACCTAAAGACAAGCTGTGCTTGAGGGACACAGTGCTTGCTTATTCTGTCTATGACAGCCAGTTTTTTAGTCATTTACAACTTATAAGCATGCTTGCCTTAAAGTATTGTGGGAATCCTTCACCTAATGACAGGTTGTGTTTGCTTTTTACTGTGAGGGGCACGGTGTCTGTCTGTTTTGTCCAAAGCTTTAAGTTCTTTTAGTTGTTCACTGTTTGCAGGCTTGATTGATTTAAACTATAGTAGGTATCCTGCACTTAAAGACAAGCTGTGCTTGTATTTTAATGTGAGGAATAAAGCTGTTTATTGCTTGCAGACTTGCTGGTCTTAAACTATGGTGAGATCCTGTACAGCAGCTGATGATTCTACTTCCTTATAAGCTGACCAGGGAATGTGAGGTGTGAGAGGATGTATTAGATGAGTGGCCACCTCATGATTATGTGAAGGGAACCAGCTGTTTTATGGAATTGTGTTCCATAATGCGTAAGGGTGAGCAAACACTTTTTTAAGTGAAGAAAATAGGTGGGAAGGGAGCAGCACAGCCAGAAAGCCCAAAGCTAACAAATGTGTCTGACTGGCTCTCACTGCATGCTAGCACTTTGGCAAATATCGTATCTATCCCATAGTTCTTTACTCAGATAAAGCTGCCTCTCTACCCCTTAAGTTGCAAACTAGGAACAGCCCTAAATGTCAAGGACACACTTGTGTTTCTTTGAGTTTGTCCCTTCTCACAGAAGATGTATGACCCTAGAGGAGGGTTATATTACTAGGGTGGTGGGCATACAGGATGGATGCACCAATTTTGCTTAGAAAAAGTGATGAAGTAGTACTTCAATGAATTTGCCCTTGATATTAAGGCCCAAATCCTACAAAGCCTAGGAAGTCTCACATTGCTAAACATAGCCTTTGGACTGGTTGTTAATGAAACTGTCTTCTCAAAAATTTACAAATTTTTTTAAACACTTTTCCAAAAGAATAAAGACACATAAATCTGTTTAATTTGTTATAAAGAAAACTTTCACATCACTTGATCTCTTCCTCGAGCTGCATAGTATATACATTTCCAGATGGTGACGGTGAGCAGTGGTACTGGATAAGAGTCACTGTTGAGCTTCAGCCTATTCATTTATTTTCAGTACATGTTTAGCCTTTTTTCTTATGAGGAAACCAGGTTGGCCCACACAGATCATGTCTCAGTGTAGTCTTACTGTTTCTTACTCACTCAGTTATTACCTGCTTCCTATCCTCCTGCTTAATTCTTCTGCACGGACATGCATTTTCACATGAAAGGATTCTTAACCTCCTTCTGCATACTCAAATGCTACTTGATTCGGCAGAGTCCTTAGTTTTATATGCTGGGATTCACGCATTCTCAGATGTTATAAGATTTGATTGACTGTACTATTACAACTTTTGGGGTCTACTTTTTAGTGAGCTAAATGAAACTACAGCTCATTTATCTTTATAAGGGATAATTTATCGTATGTCCCTTTTGGTAATTAACGTTGCTACCTTGACTGCCTCAGTCCTGCAGTTCTTTTTGTTCTGAATTTACCTTTGAAAGTTTATGTAACATGTTTCTTTGTAACCCCACTGTACTTTTAAATGATTTGAATCATTATTCAAACTCTGAATTGATGCTTCTCACAATTTATGCTGTACTTTTAACTTTCACCAGTGTATCCACTCTTCCGATCAGGTTGTAACTCCCCATTTGGAATTTGCAGTGCTCATTCTGTTTTTGTTTTCACTGACCCTACTATGCACCGTATATAAATGACTAGCACTACTGCTACTATTATTAACTGTGTGTATGTTATATTTGTATTGCTGCTGTATTTGTGTTTGTCTATGTCTCTGACCGGGTAATGGTTGTTACAAAGGACATCTTACCCAACTACCAAACATTGTTTAATACTTAATAATATTTAGGTAATGAAAAGTAAATGAAATAGTGAATTGAAAAGTGGCAAGATAAATCACAAAATTGCAAATTAATGTGACCAGTACACAGGAAATACAGATCTAATGCTGAAAAATCAAATTGCAGAATGACTAGCCAGCAATGCTTATGCAAAATCTAAGATTCCCCCACAAGATTTTAAATGTCACCTTTGACATAAAACAAATAACGTGTGTGTGTGTGTGTGTGTGTGTGTGTGTGTGTGTGTGTGTGTGTGTGTGTGTGTGTGTGTGTGTCTGTGTGTTTTGGGAGGGAGGGATGCATCACTTCCTGCATTTTGTCTATCCTTTCCTAAAATATTTAACTTTAAAGGCACGGTATATCATTATTATAGTTAAGTCAAAATTTGCATCTGAAGCAAAACCTAGGATTTTTCAGATCTTCTGATTTTTACTCCAAAATATTTAGTGGCTCCTCTCTGCAGGTGGTTGAGGTAAAATGTATCAAGCATCAGTAGCTCAAAGAAAAGAAAGCAGAAGAGCACAGTGTTGATCGGTGTTTCCAATAGGAAATTACTGTCACTGCAATTTCTAAGTGCACTGGCAAAGAGTCACTTATTTCGATCAGTTTCTCCTTTCTCCAAGTTGGTGCGACCATGTAGTTGGTATATATACGTTTTTTGGGGGGGACTTACCACATACATAGAAATGTGCCAGAGCCTTGCCTCCTCCAGCAAAAAATGCTTAATGCTTCTGGTATTATTTTTCAATGTTTCACCTCTTCAACATTGTGGAACTTGACATTTCATAGTAGAACGTTATTTACCAGACCACCATTTGCAAATTTATCAATTTTCCTCTTACTATAACATCAATGTTCCTCAAAACAAGTAGCACAACTTTCCAAATCATATATCTTTGCTGACTCTGTGCTACTAAAAACACTCATCACTACTGTTGGAAAAAAAAAGAAGTTATGTACTCAGCATAGCATTCCATGTTTGTTGTCCATCTCGCCATTCATTCTTACTTGGATGGGTTCGGACATGATCCTTGGCTCCAAGTCGGCCGAATACACACCTGGAAGTCTCAAACTTGGCTCGTGGCAGGTAGGTATCCCATGATGTAGTGGTGCAACTCTCCAGATCTTGTTTGCTGCTAACTTAATAATGAGTAATATATATATATATATATATATATATATATATATATATATATATATATATATATATCTATATAAAACCCCATATCAAGGAGACACAAACTGAATCAAGTAGCTCCTGTAAGGAGGAAAGATACCACCAGGTCCTCTAGGAGTCCTTGGACAGGGGGAAGGAGGGAGGGGTCATAAGAATGAATGGCGAGATGGACAACAAACATGGAACATTATGGTGAGTACATAACTTCTTTATGTTATGTTGTCCTAACTCGCCTTCATTCTTACTTGCATGGGAGAGCGTTCCTAGCACCTTTTCCCCAGGTGGCTCATGAGAGTACACCTTTGAGCACAGTGGAACCAAAAGAGGCCCTGTCCCTGGAGGCCAAACCTACTTTGTAATGAGTGATAAACGTATGAGGATTGGCCCACATAGCTGCAGCACAAATACTGTCCATAGACATTCTGGCCTGAAAAGCAGATGACATAGCTAATGCTCTAGTTGAATGACCCCTAATTTTGAATGGCAGTTCTCTATTATTGGAGGTATAGATAAATGGGATACAATTTGAGAGCCAATTAGAAAGGGTAACTTTAGAAACTGGCATACCCTTTTTTGCCTCAGAGAAGGAGATGAATAATTGGTCACATTTCCTGAAATCTTTAGTTCTATCCAAATAGAATCTGAGCTGTCTGTGCACATCCAACTGATGGAGTCTATATTCTGCCTTGTGATATGGTTGGGGAAGAACACCGGGAGTTCAATGTATTGATTGATATTGGCTTGAGAGCAAACCTTAGGTACAAAGGATGGATTGGTTCATAACGATACCCTGTCCTTGTGAAAGAATAGATAAGGAGGTCTAATTGACAGTGCTTGCAACTCTGAGACCCTTCTGGCAGATGTTACTGCTACTAGAAAAATGGTCTTTCAGGACAGATATTTGAATTCACAAGATGAAGAAGCCTCGAACGGAGGTAATGTCTGTTGAGATAGGACAAAATTTAATTCCCAAGGAGGAAGTGGTTCCTTAAAAGGCAGTCTTAATAAGGAAGTGCCTTTTAAAAATGCTTTACGCAACCTGTATGACATTAAATTAGGAGAATGGTCACCAATATGAAAATTTGAAATTGCAGCCAGCTGGACTCTAATAGCTGCTGCAGTAGCACCTTGCTGAAAAAGTTCCACCAGAAATTCTAGAATGGATTGAATAGACGCAGGAAAAGGGATCAATGTTTCTATTCTGAGCCCAGTGAGAAAATCTTTTCCACTTGCTAGTATATAGTTTTCTAGTAGAAACTTTATGAGAAGACATCAGTATGTGTTTTTCTGCTGGAGTAACATTTTCAAGCCTGACTAAATTGGGAAGTGGAGCAGCCTTGATGTTAAGCTAAGGGTGTGGAGAGAAGGATAAAGTGCACCTGACATATGTGTCAACAGGTCTGGAACTGGGTCCAGAATCCAAGGCTTCTTCTGAAGATGAGGCCAAAGGAAGGTGAACCAAATCTGTCGAGGCCAATGAGGGGCAATGAGAATCATCCTGCTTCCCAAGGATTTTGCTTTTTGGATGACTTTGGGTATGAGGGGAAGCGGGGGAAAAGGCATAAAGAAGTCCCGAAGGCCAATCATGAACAAGTGAATCAATCGGTGTCTCCCCAGTGGGGGAATTAGGGCAAAGTAGCTGCTGCACTTGGCATTCATGGGAGTGGTGAAAAGATCACAGCAAGGCTGACCCCATATCCTGAAGA
Source organism: Protopterus annectens (assembly GCF_019279795.1). NCBI lineage: Eukaryota > Metazoa > Chordata > Ceratodontiformes > Protopteridae > Protopterus > Protopterus annectens. Next base: position 521,188,508 of record NC_056730.1, on the reverse strand, counting down.
TCTCTTCCACTATGTTCTGGTTCAGAGACCACTCGTGAGGCATCAATATTACCCTGCTGAGCTTGTCAGCTATCACGTTGGATTTCCCCGGGATGTGTATTGCTACTAGAAAGTGCTGGGAAGAAATGGCCCATTGCCAAACTCTCAGGGCCTTGTGACAAAGTGGGTATGATTTGGTTTCTCCTTGTTTGTTTATGTACCAAACCATCAACATATTGTCTGACTGTATAGCAATTGTCCCTAGTGGAAGAGAGACATGGAGTGCTTGCAATGCCAGAAGCACTGCTCTCATCTCTAGAACATTAATATGCAAGTGGGCCTCATGTTTCTGCCATATACCTTGGACCATCCTTCACAGATAATGCCCTCTTCACCCTATCCAGGAAGTTTCCGTGGTCACTGTAGCAACAGGTTGCTGTGGAATAAAGGATCTCCCAATGGTCACATAGTTGGATTGGATCCACCACCATAGGTTCCTTTTGCATGACTCCATTATTCTGATCAGGTGGGACATCAGGAGTTCTTGAAGTAACCATTGGGAGAACAGGAGCCACTGAAGGATTCTCATGTGCATTCTGGTGAGAGGAACTAGTATTATGGTCGAAGCCATTGTCTCTAGGAGTTTCAGAACTACTTTTGCCTTTACCTTGTCCTTGGGAAGAAGCTGAAATTCTGTCAGCTGGAAGATGTGCCATCATGGAAACAGTGTCTAGGTTTGCACCTATGAAGGTAATATGCTGACAGGGCAACAAGGCAGATTTTCGTAAGTTGACTGTTATGCCTAACTGAGCACAAATTTCCAAAGTTACATCCCTGGCTTGCTGGAGTAGATGCTTGGTGGTGGCAGTTTGGAGCCAGTCATCCAGATATGGAAACACTTGGAATCCCAGATGCCTCAAGTGAGCCGTGACTACTGCCATTCATTTGGTGAACAATCTGGGGGCTGTAGTGAGACCAAAGGGCAGAGCCCGGAACTGATAACGACTGGCTCCCAGCTGAAACGTAAGTGACTCCTCGATGCTATGTCCATTTTTAGGTGGTAGTATGCATCTTGGAGGTCTATTGGGCACATCCAATCATCTTTTCCTAAGAAGGGAAGTACTGACTGCAGTGTCACCATTTGGAACTTTGACTTTTTGACAGATTCATTTAACTTGCTGAGATCCAATATGGGTCTCCAGTCCCCTGTTCTTTTTGGCACCAAAAAGAATCTTGAGTAAGTTCTGAATCTTTTTAATCTGTGGGGACTTCTTGGATGACTCTTTTGTCCAGCAACTTTTGGATTTCTATAGTTGTTTGCTCCCTTAGATTGGGTGGAACATCCAGGATTGTTCTGATTTGCGGGACAGGGTGGCAAAAGGGAATGGAATAGCCTCTGGATATTATGCTTCGTACCCACTTGTCTCTTTTGATAACTTGCCAGGCTTCTGGGTACAAAGACAAACATCCCCCAACTGCCTCCAGAGTAGAGTAGGTGGGTCTCCTTTCAGGAGCTCTGATAGGAATGTCCGCGAAAGGAATCACGGTCGCCCTGGTTTTGCGGACCTCCTCTGCCTCTAGGATGACGTCTACCATTGTTACCTCCCCCTCTGCCCCTGGGGAAGGAAGGATTCACCTCATGCATCCTGGAAAGCCTCCTGGGATCATTTGAACCACATTTCCCACTCTTCTGACCTTTAGGGTAAGGTCTTGAAGGTATGGAAAAACATACTCCAATGGCAGAGAGAGTTTTCCCTTCCTACTCACATCTGGTGAGTGTGTCTTTTACTTTGGGTCCAAAGAGTGAGGAACCATCAAAGGGGGTGTTAGTAAAGGTAGACTTAAAGAGCTTCACAAAATTGCACAAGCGGATCCAGGAGTGTCTCCTCAAGGAAACTCCTGAACCCACTGCCCTGCTCGCTCCATCCGCTGCCTAAGATATCAGTCTCATGGAGGAGTTAGGAGGAGACTTTCTCATTCACCCCCACAGCTAAGATACCTTGTAGAGTATCTCCTAGCTCTTTCAGGAGATCTCTTTGTAACCTTGTAAAGTGATTGAGGTAGTTAAGCTATTGGAGTGTAAAAGTCGTTGAAGAAAAGACACGCTTCCCGTATGTGTCCATCATTCGAGAATCTTTGTTCAGAGGATGAACAGATGAGGATGTCTCAGAAAGCTCCTTCTTGGTGGCTGCTGCCACCACCATATCATCTACAGGTACACCCTTTGTGAGAAAATCTTTTCCGGTAGGGGCTGACAAAAACTTGTTTGGCCTCTGAGAGACTGGCTCCATAGTGCCAGGTGACTCCCACACCTTTCAACTGACCAAGTCCATTAGTTCATCAAAAGGCGGAGACACCCAGGAGGCTGAAGGCTGAGATTCAAAGGCCTTCAGGTACACTGACTTCTCATCAGAAGGGGTGATGGTTTTCCAGCCACCTCTCTCCTTAAGGATCTCCAGGATATCTGCAAATGAGATATCATCAGAGGACAACCATAGGGACCCTTCTGTTTCCTCGAGGTCAGTATCTCAGGTGACAGACTCATTAGGGGAGTCTATATGCTTCCTCTTGCAAGTTCTCTTCTGAGGAGGCCCCTCAGAGGGTATTCTGGGGGGTCTCAGAAGAGAGGGGTTCACACAATGGGGGATCCTGAAGATCTGGATCTTTGCTGTCTTATGGATGGGATGGTACTGAGACAGTAGCCGGTGCCTTGGGAGGATGAATGCTATGTAGAGCTGTAGAGGGGGACAGCACACTCCGTATCAGCTCAAAAGCAGATCCCACCAGCTCTGAGGATGTCCCTAACTCCAAGGAGACGGAGGATACCCCCAGCCCCAGGGAGATCGGCACCAAGGCCGATGTGGGAGCCAAGCTCACCCAAGCCAATGCATCGAGGAGTAGACTTGGAACTGAAGACATTCGAGCCTGAGCATCCCACCCAGGGCCGGCTGGAGAACCCCAGCTCCCAGACACTCTGGACAGCACCAAGATAGTTGGAGCAGATGCTGGTTCCGTAATGTCTGAAGGGGGTCCCAGAACTGATGGTTCTACAGTAAGTGGTACCAGGCACTCCAGCTCTGATGGTCCAACTTGGCTCAGAGGATGAACAACAATGGATGCAATAGTCTTGGGAGGCTCCAAGACCTGATGGGTGGAAGCTGGGAACAATTTGGCCCAGTACTGACAACTTCAGAATTCTGCCCACCACCCATTCCACATCATCATCAGATAGGCTCCTAGTGGACCTGGAGGATAGAGAACGAGATCTCTCCAAAATGGGAGATCTCAAGATAGGGGAGACCAGTGGAATGTCAATGGACCAGCTCCGAGAGACGGTATCTTGCAGCTCCGAAGATCTTGTAGCCGAAGAACCAGGCTTGTCAATAATGATGACCTCCATCGGTTCCGAGGGCTGTGGAGCCGAAGAGGCAGATGGTTTAGAAAGTTTTGGCAATTTTTCTGGAGGCTCCAACTGAGCCGAAGAGACAGGTGATGGCCTTTTGGATGGTTTGTCCTTCTTTGAAGAAGAAGTCAAAGAAGAAAAAGCACTCTGCACAGCTTCCTCAAAGGTCAGCTTTAAGAGACCCTTGAGAATCAATTTGTTTTTCCTCTCCTGTAACTCGTGTGCACTAAAGGAGTGGCAGAAAGTACAATCCTCCTGTAAATGAATAGCCCCTAGACAGTATACGCAAATGACATGACCATCTGGGATTGACATTTTCTGTGTACATTTCTGACATTTTTTAAAGCCTGAAGGCTTATGCTCTCTCTCTCTCTAGAGTCTTTAGACATGATAAAGAAAGTTCCCAAAAGGATTACAAAGGCAACTAACTCAGAACAGTGATATATAACACACTCTAATCTAATAAACACTGCACATCTAAGTGTAAGATAAATTAGAAACTAACTAACTCTGACAAAAGGGAGAGCACTAGGACCTCTAACTTAAACAGACCTAGATATCCAGGAATAACAAACACACACAGACACTAATAGTACCAGCCCTCTAACTAAAACGGGAGACTAGCTCTCTAATTTAAACGAGCTAAATGACCAACTAACTAACTAACTAATTGCAAGAATATACTAAATAAAACACTACTACAATAAACTACGGGATACAATAAAGCATGCAGAAAAAAATGACTGCCCAATAACAGCAACCAACAGCAGAAAGAGATAAAGTAAGCTACATGCTAAATCTAACTATCTAATTCTACAGAAACACTAAACATGTAAAAATCTTATTAAGGTAACTAAGTGAAAAAAGACAAAAACTTACCCACAGCCAAGAAGAGCACATCCAACCTCGTAAAGTGGCAAACGAGAACTAGAGAGTTGCACCACTGCATCATGGGATACCTACCTGCCATGAGCTAGGTTTGAGACTTCCAGCTGTGTATTTGGCTGAGTCAGAGTCTAGGATTGGCTCCGAACCCATCCAAGTAAGAATGAAGGCGAGATAGGACAACATAACATGTTATTTTACTGCATTCAGTATGTATTCCACTTACACAAGTGTAGTTAAAATTCTGTCAGAAGAGACACCGATATATTTTCGTACCTCTCAACTGTCCAGATTTTTGCAGAAGGTCCAGATTTTATCCTCATATGTTTGGTTTATTTCCCATAAAATTTGTGTTTTTCTGACAAATTATTGAGGACTGAAATCACTAAATGATGACAGACATCTGAATTCCAGACTTCATATCCCTCAGGAAAAAATGCATGCTAAATTAAAAACAGTTATTCTACTAACTTCTTAACTTTATAAGAGCAATATTTAAAAATCTGTCCTTGGTTTTGGGTCTTTGTCCCAAATAGTTTTGGCTTTTTCCAGATGTCTTGTGCTAGGAGGTTGAGAGGTATGCTATTTTATTTAATAACAAATGAAAATAGATTTAGTTAACCAGTATGCTTTCTTCCCTCAAAGCAATCAGTAAAAAAAGAATGTTATCATCTTATCTTATAAACAAAAGTAATTTCTCACTTGCCACGGTTGAAAATCTTCACAGTCTGCACACGTTCTATTGACAAATGGTCCATTACCATGCAGACATGAGCAGAGATTGTGCAAGGCATGTGCGACTGAATTCACAGCATTATGCATACTATAAGTGTGTCGGAAATCTTCTAATTCAAAAATAACAGGATCAAGTATGCCTAGTGACTCTTTACCATTGCACCAAACAATTTCTCCAAAATTTCCATTTCCTAGTGTGCTCTCATTGCTAACATAACTTGGCCATTTACAGCTAAATGCATTCTCCCAAAACTGTTTGATATAAATATCATTTGGGTACTTCAGTGGATGGATATGGTAAAGGAATTCTTTGAAGCTAGGAATGTCCCCACTTTGAATTGAACTGCCAACAACACCATTCAGTGTCTGCAGTATCTCTTGCTTGGAAAAAATTGAATCTATTATCCACATAGAGCTTGCTATCCATACTTTACTTGTGATGTTCTGTTTAGCAATTTGTTCCATAATTAAATTTACTTGTGTAGAGTATGTATAAAATATGATCACCTTGGCTGATGAGCTTTTAATTACCTGGGGAATGAGAAGCATTTTGTCCCTGGGGATATCCACAGGGAGTATTTCATAAAATGACACACAAGTGCCATATTTCTTTAATTCTTCCATGAGGAGTTGAGTTCTCACTATTGCAAGGTCAGCATCTGTAGAAAATAGTCCCACCCAGGTCCATCCAAAGTGTGCAACAAGCTTTGCGAGGATGTAGGGTTCCATATGACCACTAGGCACTGTCCGCAAAAATGATGGGAACTGATTTTTGTCACTAAGTTTGGGAAGTCCCGCTCCATGACTTATCTGAAGAAGAGAATTGCATTAATACTCCATAATATGGTAAAATAAATTATATTATAATGAGCAGAATGGCATGACTTAATCAGTAAATGCAAATATTTTGCCTTATTCTTGACTTTCATCTGTATACCTGTATTGGTGAACGTATAACATCATATACTGTTTTACACAAAATCTGCATGTTTCTAAAGAGTGGAAATGTGATGTATGAGTGTATTTGTATGTGTAGGTGAGATACAGAAATAAAATCAAAAGAAACTTTCCATGTGGAGGGTGTGATGTTCAGTTCCTGAATTATGTTATGCACTTACTGTACCTCAATAAAAATCGAACTGTAAAAAATAATTATAAAATACATGCTACAAAATAATCAAACAGAAAATAGTAGGCAGTCCACAGCCGAGTTACAAATGGAACATCCTTTATTAAAACACACAAACAAGCAATCCTAGTTGAGTATAATGAAAAGAATCAAAAACATTCCTTATTTATATATAATCAGGTTGTTTGGAGCAAGGGAGTAGTTACAGAGGGTTAGGAGCAATAAAAACATTAAAGTCATTCCTTTAGCCAAGTCCCCCTCCCCCTTTAACACCATAGTGTAAACTGAGGCTGTGCTACCTAAAACTAAAACTGACAAGCTAGAGACAAATTACAATCTGAGACCAGGTTATTAACACTTTGTATAGGTACCCAAACAGAATGAGATACAGAAATACAGCAATGACCCTCACACAGTTTACACATGGTGATGTACGTCAAACGGGGAGCAAATCTGCATTTCTTTGTGAGGAAACATATGCCTAGTGTTGGTTGTTGTTGTTTTATACTGGCAGATTTCTATTGCATTCTTTTATTTTATTTGCTTTTTGTGTTTGTTTTTGCTCAACTGTAGTTTTTCTGACTGGTGGTCGTCACTATGCTTAGTCCTCCAATCTGTGAACTTTAAAGTCAGGAGTATAATGGTGGATATAAATGCATTTAACTGTCATGTAAAAATAAAATAAACTTTTATTAAAACAACCAACAGATGTTTCACATTTCTAGTGCTTCTTCAGGGCTGTATAAAATTCAAAATTAAACCTTTTAATACACAAAATCACTCATATCAGTTGGTTTTAAAAATGATCAAATTAGCTAAAATTCAATGTATTAATGTATTATTGAGAAGAGGCGCCAGTGAAAACCTTTCACTGAGCCCCAGGAGCTGAGGTGCACATAAAGTATTTTGCAACTTAGTTTCATTCACAAGTAGTCTGTTAGATAAACCTTCCCACCATTTATCCACGTATAATCTTCATGTAACACTAAATATAAAACATAAATTGTATTTTTCATAACAGCATATTTTCCCAATACTTGCTTTCTCAGACATTCTTTGTTTTTCCTACACAGAAAGCTTATTATCCACAAATGGCTTCACATACAAGAAGTATACTATCTCAGAAAAAAAAAACAATCTTAAAAAATGTTTTAAAAGGAAAAAAAGAGAGAATTAGATAACTTTTCTTGAAATGCCACCAAGGCACAAAGCTTGGGGGTTGAAGGTGCATCTCAAGTTGCACTCTAGTCCCCTATCTTGACAGACCATCTACATATGCATTATAGGTTCACAGATACTTACTAGGCTATTGGTCTGTGAGGATCTTAAGAAGCCTAGCCTTACATTCCCAAGGTCATTTTTAGCCTTTATATTTTGCATATGAATTATCCAGAAGTGGGCACAACAAGGAAATGAGGAACATGAGTGCTAAACCAGAGGTAAATCTGCAGTTTCCTATGTATTCTCCAAATTACATTTGAATAGCGTAAGGGAAGTATTTAACTCTATGCAGAGTGGAAGGCAGTTCCATAGAAGAGGTATTCCCTGTGATTCATACTTATCACTCCAACATGTTCTATTTTTGCTGTAAAAGAGAGTGAAATCCCTTGAGTAGGTGTTCACACTATATTTGGATTTGCAAATGTATAATAGGCCTGACTGGGTAGGTTCTGCTGAGGCTCTCTATGCAAGGCAGTGGACAGCTGTTAGTAGCCTGTATGATACCAAGTACAGACACAAGGCTTTAAGATGGTCTGCATAGTTTTTATGATTTAGGCCTTGATTTATTTAGTGAGAAAGTGTTGTGGTTGCTCAGGCTTACATGTGTTTGGACAGACACAGACCAAGTGGGGCATTATATTCAATAATCAGCTTGATGAGCTGAGGACAGTGGAATTATTACATCCTGGACCTGAATGTAATACCTTTATATATAAACTCTGTAATGAAGAAGCGAATATGTGGTGATCAAGGGGCAGTTTATTGTCAATGTAGGTTCCCAGATCCTTGACTACAGGATTAACTTAGAGGCATGTGATGTTAATGTGATAATTGTAAGGGAAGTCATGCTTGTTGAAGGATATGATTATACATTAGTTGGCAATTAGTTTTAGTCCATTCTTTTGACACCAGCTATTGATTTATGGAAAGCCCTGTTGAAGGATTTTGATATCCACTAGTGAGTTAATGACAGTACCGTGTTTACAGTCATCTGCAAACTTGGTCAGACATAATGCTTAACGCTTGCCTTGACCTATAGTAATAAAAGCCAAAGGGAAGTGGCCCAAGGATTGAACCCTGGGGTACACTGCTAGTGACAGATCTTTTGGAGAAGGAGATAGAGCTGTATGTTTCCCTTCAGAAAGCATACATCTTTTGCCACCCTAAATTTCCTGGGTTTGTTTGTGAGCCAATTTGCTATCCAACGAGTTACACAGGGATTTACATTTAGCTTTGAATCTATGATACCTGAGTGTGGGATGGTGTTGAATGTCTTTTTGAGGTCTAGGTATGTGATGGGTATTGATATGCCCTCATCCATTGATCCAGTAACCTTCTCAAAGAAATTAGCCATGTTAAGTAGTTAGGATCTGCCCCTGATGAATCCAAACTGGCTTAGGCTGAAAGTTTGTAGGTTACCTATGTCCTTATTTATTAATTCCGTAATGCTCTTTCCACAGGTCTACAGATGAGACTGTTCAGCCTTATGGGTATATAATTATCTGGCTCCATTGATGCCCCACCTTTGTGCAAGGGGATAACTGTGTGCTCCTCCATTAATCCAGCACAAAGCCTATTTGGAGGCTGATATTGAATAACCTCTCTAAGGGGTCTGACAAGTCATGTTTCAGGATAACTAGTATGCAACCTGGTATGTTACTCAATCCAATAGAAGTAATATTCTTGGCCTTGGATAGTCTCATGAGGACTTGTTCTTGGGAGATTTGAAGGGGGTGTCGATGCAGATATGTGATCTGGGAATATAAGAGGGCAAAGATGGTGAAATCTGAACTGCATTTGTCTGCTAATAAATTGGCTATGCCCTCTGGGTCTGAGTATGTGATATCATATACTGTCGGCTCTGTACAATGTTGGGCATCATTTCTGAGATTTCTACCATAGTTAAAGAAGACTTTCTGGTTATCCTTTGCCTGGGTAGCTATTTTTACCTTATGCTTGGCTTTGGTTGATTTGATCAGGGTCTGAAATTCCTTGTTAAATTTAACAAGAGCATTATTGTCATCTTGAGAATAAAATTTACTTTTGCATGCAATGATTTTTTTTCTTTTGTTACAGGCTCTGTTTATATTAGGGTTACACCATAGGGGGATTATTGGCTTCATTCCAGTGTTGGATTGTCAAGTAATAGGACTGTAATCACAAACACCATCTGAAAAGCTTACTGGTCTACCCACTGGCTCCTTGTAACCACTTAAAGGTATTATGATCTGTAAATACAAAGACTTTCCTACCATATAGGTAGGGTTAAAACTTTTGAAAAGCCAAGGTTATTCCCAAACATTTTTTGTTCCACTATTGCATGAGATTCTTCCTTTGGCCTCGCTAAGTCCAGTCCCAGTGAGTGGTTTGAAGTGCCAATCTATATGATATATTTTTGGCTATAATCAAGCCTGGCTGGTAACAGAGGTTCCACTCCATGCATCCCTGAGCTTCTGGAATGCCTGCTCACAAGCCTTGTCCCAATAATCTTATCTGGCCTGTTCTTTCAGGTAAGGTCTGTAAGGGGATCAGCTATGGTGTTAAACTGAGGAAAATATTTCTAAAACAGCTAGCTGTCCTGAGGAGCCCCTTACCTGCATTTAGGTAACAGGATTAGGCCACAACATTATAGCTACTAGTTTGTCAGACTGTATCTGAATCCCACCACCACCCACCCCAGACTGTATCTGAATCCTACCACCACCCACCCCATGACCAATATAAAGCATTTCTGTCATTCCCACCTGACATTTGTTTGCCTTAATAGTTAACCCTATTTTTTGGTCTGCTCATCACCAAATTAGCATTAACATGTTGAACAAAAGAGATACCAGTGGTGTACCACAGGGCTCTGTTTTGTTCCATATCCTGTTTGGCATCTATTTTCTCAGATGTTCAGGTCAGCATTCCTGGTCTATAGTTAACTAAGTTTCCAGACAACTGTAAACTGACTGCTGTTATTCAATCTTCCACTGACTCACAATCGCTCCAATATGAGTTAGACCACATTAACAATTGGTACATGGATAATAGTCTCAAATTAAATGTGAAAAAATGTAGTATAGTTCATTTTGGTTAACAAACATTTTATCTTATCATATAGGTGACATACCCTGCCAGTCAGACATTGTTGCAAGGGATCTGGGCACTCTTGCGGATAATTCCTTATCCTTTGGCTATCATGTGTTTGCAATAGTTCAGAAAGCCTTCTTCTGGGCTCATCTAATTTGCAAAGGTATCTTTGCTAGTTCCAAAGAAGTCTTAATTCCCATTTACTTTTATCTCATCAGACCCATTATTGAATATAATATACCTTTTGGCTTGTATTTGTCTAAACATGTCATTCAACTTCAGAGACCTTAGAGTTTCATTATTAAAAAGATCAGTGCCCTCAAAAATCTTAGTTTTCAGGACAAATTGTTAGCTATCTCTCTCTACTCAGTTGTCATAGACTCCTCAATGGCTATCTGTGTCTAACCTTTCAAGCCATTAAAGATCCAACCCTCTTCAGCCTCCTCTTTCTTCAAGGAACAAATAATTCTTCAAATACTATTTTAAAGGAACTAAACCTACATCAAAAAATACATTAGACAAGTTAGCGTGATAGATTTATATAGTAATGAATCCCCCACTATTGGGGCAAACTAGTGTCATGTGAAAATCAGAGTAGCACCTGTCGCATGCCTCTAATTTTCAAATGAGACACTGAGGCACTGTGATGGGTTTAAGTTGTTTATTGTACATAAACACATCAGGAGCTGGAACTGGAACATATATTTAAGCTAATTGACTGACTCATTACTTCAAACACACTCACATGTGCATCTCCATTCATGCCTGCATTCACTCTGACTGACTGTACAAAATGGCGCTGATCTTGCATGTGGTCAGTAACATGTATGCATGTGCTCTCTAGCTACAGTGGCTGACTTGGTACAATACACAAAAGGATCTGTATCCTCTCTCTTTGTTTTGTTCAACATGCAATAAGAGAACAAAATATTTTACAAGCTAGATATTACATCAACATTTAACAACAAATGAATTCAAGTCCAAGTCACTGTGTATTTCAGATTGGGTCTGGAAATTCTACCTAATCTGGTCACATAAAAACTTTGACTGGGTTTAGGAACAGGGACAGTCTCTTTTACAATTGAAACTTCAGGGATTATATCAGGATTACTTGAAGAAGATACACTTTCCTGTGGAATTTGAATAAGTGTAGAGTCACTCTGAGAAATAGAGTCTCTGGCACAGGCAATCTGCTGCATCACTGGTTTGGAGACTGGTAATATGTGTCTTTGATTCCTTCTGAAATCCATTCCTTCAGATTGTACAATGTAAAATGTTGGTTCTTCACAAATATTTTTCATGATTCCCACTCAGTGATATCCTTTAGATGTTTGCATTGTGAATACTCAGGACTACTAGTAACATGGACAAAGACCAAAGACAGCAAAATTCTTGAAATGCTGACTTGTAAACTGTACACCATTGTCAGATATGAGTGTGCGGACTACCATGAACAGAAAAATGTCTCTTCTATTTTGTAATGTTGTGCTGGCTATCCTTGACATGTTTCAGCTTCTGCAGAATTGAGTCTGAAGTTGTATGATTTCTAAGTTTATCAAGATGTGATAAGGAAACATTTCTGAGTTCCATGACTTCAAAGTCTGCTTTCTCATTGTCATACTGTTCCATTGTTTGTCTGGGCATTCTTGACAAAGCATCAGCAAGGTATAGAAATTTACCTTTTGTATAGACAACATTGACATTGTACTTTTGCAATTTTAACATCATGTGTGCTAGGGCTGTATGTATTGGCTTTTTCAGAATTGTCACTACAGGTTGGTGATCAGTCTCTATTTGAACAAGTTTGCCATAAATATAATCATGGAACTTCGAACATATGAACAGTACTGCCAAAAGCTCTTTTTCCAATTTGTGCTTACTACATTTCAGTTTAAGTTAAAGTTCTGGATGCATAGGCTACTGGTATGCCTTCTTGAAGACACGCTGCACCAAGATCATACTTTGAAGCATCACACTAAAGAGTTATGGGTTTGTGAATATCATAATATCTCGATTTGGGAGGACTGGCAATTTTCTGTTTCAGAACGTCAAATGCTTTTTGATGTTGTTCCAACCAGGACCAGTTTACATTTTTGCGTGTCAACTCACATAACGGTACTGAAAGCTCACTGAAGTCTGGGATGAACTTTCCTAAATAGTTGACCATACCAAGAAAATGTTGTAAAGGTGTGACATTTTCTGGAACTGGCATCTCACAAATTACTGCTTGTTTAGATGGATCTGGTTGTAAGCTAGAACTGGTAAACAAATGACCCACATAAGTAACTTCTTTCAGTTTGAATTTGCACTTCTGAGGATTCAGTTTAAGATTTACTTCACAAGCATGGTCTAGTATTTTCTTGAGGTTTCTATCATGTTCGACTTCACCGCTGCCCCCTACAATAATGTCATCTACTATAGTAGCAGATGGATAACCAGAAAAAAATTTGTTCCATCGCACGATGAAATACTTCACTGGCAGAATTTATCCCAAATGGCATTCTCAGAAATCTGTATCTACCAAATGGTGTGCTGAAAGTGGTTAACAATCAAGATTTATGATCCAGAAAAATTTGCCAAAATGAACTTTTTGTATCTAAAACAGAAAAAACAGTAGCATTTGGCACAAGAGCAGCTACTTCTTTTACTGTGCGCATTGGATAATGAGGACGTTTAAGCGCTTTTTTTAAATCTCTCGGATCAATACATATTTGAATATCATCTGAGCTTTTCTTATGAGCTACAGCCATGAAGGATACCGATTCAGTCTGTTCTTTTCCTGGGGTAAGGACACCTAAATTCACCATTTTGTCAAGCTCTGCTTTTCCTTTGCTCTGCATTGCTACTGGAACCTTCCTTGCTGGTCTGACAGCTGGGCTTACTTCATGGTTCAACTTCATGAAATATGTGATTGAAAGTTTGCCAAGTTCTTCTGTGAAAATATCAGCATATTCACTAAAAATATTCTGTGTAAAATTATCGTAGTTGTTCAGACCTATATGTGGAACTCCATATTAAATGAAATCAGTCCCATTCTCAAACTGTCTTTGAGGCCTAATAATGACTACACATCTTTTGACTATGTAAAACTGCAAGTCATAATTGTTGCCAGCAGAATGGCATGTGAGAACTACAGCACCATCAGTCTGAATATCTTCACCACCATAAGCAACTAGTTTTGTGCACTTTGCTGAATCAAGTTTCTCACCAGCTCTTACTCTGGCAAACATTTGTGCTGCTATACCATTGCACTTGGATCCCGTGTCTACTCTACAGGTTTCCCATTAATTTGAACAGTACAAAATATTTCACTCTTTGCTGCCAACTGATAATCTACTGTGTTAACTATTTTATCAATCACAGCGACACCATCAACATAGAAAGTTTCCTCATCGCTCTCTATCTGATCTACTTGCTTCTTTGTATGCTCTCTTTTAATAAAAGTATATGCCACTTTAGACTTGCAAAGCCTTTCGAAATGCTACCCCTTTTTACATTCATGACACTGCTGATCAAAAGCCAAGCACTTTTCTTGTTTAGGCTCATGACTGCCTCCACAATTATGACAGCTAACAATAAGGTTGGGTGTTGTGGCTCCATTTGGTTTATATTTCTTTTTCGTCTTAGCTTTATGTTGTACATTATCAACATTCACACTGGCAGACACTGCATGCAGATTTTTCTCATTCATAAGCATATTTGTATCTGTTTCTGAAAGCTCATATATTTAAAAAAGACCACAAAATAACAAAACAACTTAAACCAAGTAAACAAAAACATGACAGGCAACCAAATGACAACCAACCACTTAAAGTACTCTACTTAAAACAATCTGATTGGATGAGCAATTCATTTATTTAATCAACTTGCATTTAAAAAAACAAGCACCAGTATCAACAAATCTGTATATTAAAAATAATACAATAAAATCAAATGATTGTAAACTATACTACCATACATACATAAAGCCAAACAAAACGTATATCAGCTCTCCAAGTAACAGCTGTGTAAAACAGACATCCAAGAAAAAACAAACTGCTGTTCCTCCACAGAGAGAGACTCTTATAATTTCAGAACAAGTATCAACACCTAATATTTTAATACAAATAAAATCCAGCACAAGTAAACAGATAAAACAATAAAATCACAGTATAGCAGCAAAAACTCTCTGTCTTCAAACCAACATAAGGATAAGCACTTTGGTTTTATTCTGATGAAGTCTCATACATTTGGGAAGAAAGCACTCAATAAAAAATACATTTAGTGGTTATAGCCTCAGTTCCAGTGCCTGTCATGTTTCTGTTTACTAAGCTCATATATTTGACAAATCTCAATGCCTTTGCTCAATGTTAAACCACTGTCTCAAAGCAAAATCTTTCTCACTGCATCATTAACACCACACACAAGCATGTATTTGTTCAACTCATCTCTCAGATCACCAAATCTGCATGTTTTTGCTTTATTTCTAAAGTCAGTAATATATGCTGCTACACACTCACATGTGCATCTCTATTCATGCCTGCATTCTCTGACTGACTATACAAAATGGCACTGATCTTGCACATGCTCAGTAACATATATGCACATGCTGTCTAACTACAGTGTCTAACTAAGTATAATACACACAATGATCTACAGTACCCTTGCCACCTTCAAGGTAAACCTAGATAATGGAATGAGCAGCTTCAAGTTTTTTCCCCAATCAATCTTGTCTTGCCTTCCTTGAGGCTATAGAGAACTTTTGAATAGGAGTTTGGCTAGGTGTTTAATGGTCTGCTGACTGACTGCCTAGTACTTAGCTATGAATCTATGAACCTGTGAACATATTGCATAAATTGCAATAAAATTTAGGTGAGCAGCAGCATAGTCTCCATGTCCTGCCAGAATGAGATCCACCAGCCTCTGGAAAGTCACTGGGGCATTTTTCATCTCAAAGACCATCCTGGTAAATTTATATAATCCAGATGGTGTGACAAAAACTGACCTCTCTCTTGTTATATGCATGATGCCAGTAACCCTTAGTCAGATTAATAGTAGTCAGTCCCACCTAACTGCTCCAAAGTTTTATGTTTTCTGGGTGCGAAATAATCATATGAATCTGTGTGACTATTTAAGTTCTTATATGCTGCACAGAACTTGTCATTCCCATCCTTTTTGGCACCATAACTACTGGTGAGACCCAGGAGCAATTAAAGTCCTGAATTACTCCTTTTCCAACAATTCCTGTAGTTCCTCCTGCATGGCTTCCTTGACTTAATCAAGAAACCTGTAAGGAACCTAGTTAACTTGCTGTTTGGTCCCTGTGTCTACAATGGCAATCCATCGGTTGGATGTGTTCTGGGTTAGCAGTAAGCATGCTCCCAAGCTCTTTCTTACTGCTCAGATTTCTTGAATGTGGACAGGGGATACCTATTGTGACACCACTATCTCACTGATCGAAATATCACACCGGTCATTACTGAGAAAATCTACAATGAGATCCTACCAACTGCTCTGTCTATTATGATTGGCCTTCATCATGTTAACTTGGTAGAGTTTATGTTTATCTTGCCTAGTAACTACACCATATAATTAACATCACTGTTCCCTGTCATGTATTCTGTTGACTAGGAATAAGATCCATTACCTTTTGTTTGACTATATTCAAGCTGTCTGCTTGCAGCAGACCTTTTGCTGCTATTAAGCATGTGCAAGATATTCCTGTACAGACCCCTTTTAATCCTGAAATTTAGGACATATTTCACAACTGAGTCCTTGTGGGAATCACCTTCATCCTCCCTTAACAGGAATTAAGTCTATGGGCCTCCTCATTCTGTGTCCATAAAGTATCTCCCATTGTAAAATACCTGTGGATTCCTATGGCATCTTTCTGTATGCAAAGGGGAGATGGGGTAGGTACTTGTCCCACTTTTTAAACCGGTAAGTGAATGATCTGAGTATGGTCTTAAAACTGGAGTTAAACATCTTCATCAAATGATTACTTTGTGAATGGTAGAGTATAGATTTTAACTGCTTTGTTCCACAGCATTTCCATAAATGGTTAAGCAGGTATGATGAAGTTAGCACATCTGTCTGTCAGCACTGTCTGTGAAAACTCTCGAACTGCTAAAAGTTTCCAACAGAATATTTACCACCTTTTCTCAACCAATAGAAGACAAGCCAACAGACTAAGGGTACATAGTAACATATAACAAAAATAAATACTGAAATCATCCAACACATCTAGAGCCAAAAACAAAATAAAAAATATTTGTTGATTTTTAATAAAGTGTTTTTTTCTGCTCTACAGATGTTTGGTTTATGTGATCGCACTGAAGTGTGTATTCTGTTACTTGTTTGTTGTCACTGCATTTGGTATTGTCTTGCCTTTCTGGTGCATAGTAACATAGTAACATAGTAACATAGTAACATAGTCTATCACCAGCTGCAGGATATGATTTATCTTGCCAGTGATGCTTCTGGAGCTAAGAGACCCCATGTTATCCATGAATACCCTGTGAAGCAATTCTTCAATACCAGGCAACAACACCAAAGTAGCCTTAGCTTTGTCTTCTGTATTGCCAACCATTTCACATGGCTCATGGCTTGCAGTACCCTCTCAAATGTTTTCAATATCTGCCCAGTAGATATTTTGCATAAGTTTCCATGTTGTGTACTTTCTGTCCATGTGGTCTGAAAATGGATTATGTGGGTTATAGCCAGAACCGCCTGACAGCTGTCCAGTTTTACTACCAGCTGTTGAACCACTTCTCTGTATAGCTTTCTTCAGGAGTACATTCTTTGAACAGCAACCCCTTGCTGCCGTACACAGGTCCACATGCCCCTTAGAACCAGGAGTGTCTTCTGCCTACCTCAAGTCTGTCTTGGCAGTTCTCTCCACTTCCCCTTCCAGAGGAAATCTAGTAACTTTTGACAGTTATGGTTCAGATTCAGGCCTGCTGCTTCTACCTAGACATTTTCATGAAGTAATCACATCACTATTCCTTTATGGAGGAGGGGGCAATGGCTGGTTCTGTCCCCTCTCACCTTTCCCATGCACTTGCCTCCTTGCCTGGCTCCATGGAATTGCATGTACACATGATACTGCATCACCCTCACTCCCTCCCATCCTTCAAAACCATTCTGAAAGACTTTCTAGCAAAAAGCTGGCTCTGTTCTTGTTCAACCCCAGTATAAACTATATCTCTAAATGTGAACAAGTACCTATTCATACCTTACACCTCCTTACTCTCCCTTTTCCACTTACTTCTATCACTTACTGTCCCCTGTCTTTCTCTGTAAATGTACCATAAGCCTGCTTTTCTCTCATGTCATATTGCAATTCCTGTTAGTATTATCCCATCTCACTCATGATTTCTCTATTTGCTGGCTAAATTTTCTCTAAATATTAAATCATTGTCATATAATTGTATCCACTAATAAAGAGTATAAGCACGATGTACACCAATTAGGGCCCTTGATGTCTAATGGCCAAAGGCTAGCACAAAACTACAGCTACACTATTCAATGTGTAGCTATAGTCAAAAAACTACAGTAAAGGAAAAATCAGGAAAGCAAAGTCTCTGAAACTACTGAGCCAAATTAAAAAATCCTGGCTAGTTGTACAAGCCTAAGAAACTTCCAATGATACAGTTAAAAATTATCCAACACCAGTAGAATCAATTTCGCCTTATCATCCTCAATAGGAATTGTATCTTAGTATCAATAAACAAAAATAATGGAAATCTCATTACGATCAACACACTGGATACTGTAGTCCCAATAAACGTTTAATAGCAGATGAACATTGACGTTCAGTGTAATACAAAACAATTGTGTACAGCATAAACTGATACAATCAGAGTTGGTGGGCATGTGGGGGGAATGTTTAGATTATGAGCAACAAAAAAGGTTTTAAATGCCCCAACTCGAAGAAATATTACACTAGAAAATTCTGCAGTAACTGCACCAGTGAAAGAGTAATTTACAGGGCCCAGTGCAACAAAGGCAAAGCTTTCTGTGTATGTAAAACAATAAACAAGCTTAAAACCAGATTTGCTAGGCATCTTACTGATCTCTGCCAAAAGACCAGCAGTAATGCCCTGGTCAAAAATAGTCTAGAAGCACCTGGACATGATGGATTCCACTTTCACATCATTGACAAGATAAATGCCACTGAATTTGATGAAGTGGTGAATGAAAAACTAGAAAAGAAAGAATTGGAATGGCAACTTACACTCATAGCTTAGAAACCCCCAGGTTTGAACAGATTCACTTCCATCAGCAACATTTTGAAATTAAGGAAATTGAATCATAGGACCTTTTATTAATCTTTGTTTTATTTTGCATTTGTATTATGTTATAGTTTGACTTGTTTTTACATTGTTTTATTACGGTTTCTTTTCAGTATATGAACACACACTTTTTACAATGATGCTGTTTGTTTTGTTTAAGGGTCTAGTTTGATATTATCTTTTTGAACTATGCATAGAGTTTATCTTGGTGTTCTATCCCCCACTTTCCTAGTGAGTTTAACTTACTTACTTACTTACCCACCCCCTTTTTGAGTTAATTAGGTAATTTTTGATTTACCAGGGATTCTCCTTTTTTCTCTCATTTTATTTCATCTTTAATACCTTATTCCAACTGTTTTCCCTATTCCCTCAGAGTCTATGCCACCTCTCTACCAGAGCACCAAATAATATTCTGCAAGTGCCCCTCTCTTCACCTTAACTAATTATAGCCTATTACCCAGGCATTTTCCCATTTACAGGATAATTTTTGACCATTTTCTATCCTGATTATAACTACCCAGCACCAATTTTTTTATATTTGATTTTTATGGAACATTTATTTAATGGAATACACTAAATGCTTCTCCGCATGTTGTTTGACCCACTTTTTTGGACTCTACACATTTAGTATCAGTATTATTATATTACCCTCATGGCCCGCTTCTCGCCTCCACCAGCATTACTAAGGAAATTTTGCTGTATTTTATTTTAAAACAAACAAAATGTTACATCAGGATATAATATCCCTTATCCTCATTGTTTTTGTCTCCCCACATCTTTTATTTTCTATTATTTATAGTTCTATCTGATCATAGACCCTTTGCCCATGAAAGCACACAATTCTTTACTCTAGGCAATAAGAGTAGCCCATATTTTAAACCCTGGTCTCTGCACCCAGTTGTTTTTAGTTACCACAGAGGCAGACACCTTTAGGTCATCATTAACCCTGTTTGATCTCTTGGTATAACACTTTTGACTGATTACCTTGATTAATCTGTTTGTTACACTATATCCCAACCCATCTGAGAAAACCAAACTTACATGACTTTTTAACTGATGCTTATTTAGGCTTTATTATTTATTTATTTTTTTGGCAAACCTTTACTATACTATTCTCACAGGTTAATGTTACAAGCTTGGGTTACAACCTGTTTGTGCACTACAAATCGCATTACTGCATAGTCTTAGACTTGCTAAAGGTCTCAAGATAACCTGAGCAGCTAGCTATCAATTTCCATTGTGTACAAGTACTCAGAAATGTGTTATTAAGTTTGGAGATTGCCAGGGAAAGGTTATCAATCTGCTATTTACTGTATAAATTATGTTTATCTGAATAGTCTGTGGTTTACCTTAACTTTGTTAAAAAACTGCACTTGGTTTCTGCATTTTTCTCTCTAAAAGTACTGTTTGGTGTAATTTTAACAAATCCTTGTACTTCCTGCCTGTATCCCCTCCCGCTCAAACTTTCTCTCACTGAACTTCCAAGTTCTCATGCCTTAGTTATATATTTTCTTTCAGGGCTGTTACTAGCCTGTCCTATCCTCCTCCCTCTAATCTACTCCTCTGCACTCTTAACCTTTACTTTCTCCCCTATCTATATTTTTACGTACATTAAGGGCTCCCTCTCTCTCGCTCCCTCTCCATAGGTTGTAAGCTGTTACTATTTGGTACCCTGCTACAATCTCTACCAGTGGAGGGTGACCTAACTCCAGCAATTCAAATACCCCTTTGCACATTGGCACTCTAAGTCTGCTGATGCCCCAAGAATATATGGATGTATGTTTGCTCATTCTCTGCTAACCTTGAGTCCTTAAGGACACTGAATATATCACTGTCTCTAGTCATTAGCTGTACATCAGATGCTAGAAAACTGGATATAGTGGTCCAAGAAAAGAAGACAAAAGTAGCATTGATCATTGAAATCGCCACACCTAGTGACTACAGTGTCTTGCGTACAGAGAGATACAAAGTCATAAAATACCTCGATCTGCAGGCAGAAACAAGAGCCATGTGAAAGAAAGATACCCAGACAGTTCCAATAGTAGTAGGAGCAACTGGTCTTATAAAAAAGAATTTACAATTGTATTTAGATACGTTACCAACTGCGGTGGTGGTGCTGCGGTAGCGTTGTCACCTCACAGTAAGACGCTATCCGGTTCGACTCTCAGCTAGAGTGTCTTCTGCGTGGAGACATGCGTGAATGGGCGTACCTTCGTTGAAGGTTGTGCGTCAGAGCTGGCAACTCGGTACATAAAAATCAACTGCCAATCATTACCGGACCGGAGTTCCGCTGTGGCGACCCCTAACCAGGAAAAGCCGAAAGACACAACATTTAGGTACGTTACTAATTCATGTAACACTGTACAAATTGCAGAAGGAGTCATTACTGGGCACATTGCGGGTGCTGCGAAGAGCACATTTGGCTAACATCAAAGAGTGAAACAATACTAATTTCATGAACTTTAATCATACTTTGACTTAGGAATGGGGTCCATTCTCGTCATGGTATTAGAAACCCAAAAGACTTGGAGAAATTAAAAATGGCAGGAATCCTATTCCCCTGCGATGCCCCACCACTGGCCCTGTAATCAAGGAGTATCAATCCTCAACACTAGCACCAGTGGGGGACATACATTGGGAGGATGATAAGTGCACACAGTAAAGTGCAATTTCTCTTAAGAACACATAGAGACCACAGTTAGTCTGAGGCTGGTTTATCCCTCTTTCTCCATATCCCAAATAAAATTTCCCACTGGAACAGCTTAAGAGTTTAGATCTCAACTGAGTGGCCAAGCCAAGACTTCCAGCACCCTCTTTGTCTAACCAATGCTTTGTGTCCCTGTCCAAGTAGCTGACACACACACTCTTTGAGATTTGTGAGGATAATCCCTCCTGTCATATAAACTTACATGGTTTTACTCAATCCATTACCACTACAACGAGACTTAATAAACCCAGTAAGAAACAGAGTATCTTAGATTGGATACTTATAAACAAAGTCAACGTCTCATACAAAGTAGGAACTTTGCCTGATGACCTCAGTGACCACTGTCTAACCTATATCTCTAGAGAAAAGACTGACTATCAAAACCTCCCTAACACTAGAATAATACGTTCAACCAAACACTTTAAAAGTGACTTATTTCAAAATGATCTCAAAGCATGCAGCTGGAACCTCTTGAAATCACTTCCTCTTAATGAAGCAGTATCACTCTTTAATTCAACCTTCCTTTCTATTTTGGATAGACATGCCCCTGAACGTTCTATCAGAATGAAGTCTAATATAGCCCCATGGCTCTCAAAGGAAACAAAGAAATTAATTCACACTAAAAATAAAGCTTGGGCCAAATGGAAATACCATAGAATCAGTTCTGATTTTCTCCATTTTTGCCAACTTAGAAATCTTACAAAAAAAGCTATAATCTCTGACAAACAAAAATACTACTGTGAACTGCAAGAAACCCATTTAAATAAACCCAAACAATTCTGGACATCAATCAACAAACTCCTTAAACCTGGAACAGCTAAAACCCCCTCCCCCATAAATGCAGACCCAAATACCCCTAACCAAACTGCTAACACTTTCAACTCTTTTTTCATAGAAACCATCCAATCTCTTGCTAGACAACTGAACACCAACAACTTTTACCCTCCAAATAATCTTGTTGATTCCCCCCATAACTTCACTCTTCATCCTATCTCTACCTCTTTCATCTACAAACTTATTCTCAAACTGAAACCATGCACCCCCTCTGCTGACAAACTCCCCTCTCTGTTTCTTCAAAAGGCTGCCAAACAGATTGCATACCCTATATCTATTCTCATTAATAGGACTATCCAAGAGGGAACCATACCAGATATATGGAAAGTCTCTCATATCATCCCCCTTCACAAAGGAGGTAACTCTTTAGACTACACTAACTTTAGACCTATTGCTCTTCTGTCACCTCTAGCTAAGATTATGGAGAAATGTATCCACCAGCAACTTGTACAGTATCTCTCTTTACACAACATAATAGCCAGTTGTCAACATGGCTTTAGACCCCACCATAGCACCTCCACTGCCCTCCTTTCCTTTGTTGATACCATCAACAACTATCGTAACTCCAATCTTTTCACCTCTGCTCTATTCATTGACCTCTCCAAAGCTTTTGACATGGTGAACCATTCTTCCCTTATTAACATCCTTGAATCCCTCTCATTTGATAACCTGGCTTTAAAATGGTTTACTTCTTATCTTAGCAACAGACATCAAGCCGTTCGTTGGGACAATCATATTTCTTCCTTATTGCCTGTCTCTATTGGAGTTCCACAAGGCTCCATTCTTGGCCCTCTTCTCTTCTCCCTTTACATAAACGATTTCAACACTGTAATCCCTCAAGCTACCTGCATCCAATATGCTGACGACTCCACTATTATCTGTTCAGCATCTACCTCTTCAGAACTACTGTCTCTAACTCAAACTACTTTCAACACTGTAGAAACTTGGTTTACTAGACGGTACCTCCTCCTCAATGCTAAAAAAAACAAACTTCTCCTTTTTACTCCTACCACACGAGCCTCCCCATTAAACTTCAACATCCTATCTAATGACACCACTGTCATCTCTCCTGACACAACAACTAAACTGCTAGGAATAACCATTGACAACAATCTCACTTTTGATCAACACATCAATAACATCATCAAAACTGTTAACAAAAAAATAGGATCATTATACCGCATTAAACCATTTCTTACACCTGCTACCAGAGCAACTATCGCCCACTCCCATCTGATATCTACTCTCTTTTACGCCTCTCCTATTTTCACTAACCTTAAAAAGGCTAACCTAAATAAACTAGCAACTTGCTACAATAGTATTGCCCGCTTTGCTACTAGTAACCCTTTTAGAACACATCACTGTCATAACCTAAAACTCCTAGGCTGGCTTGAGCTACAAAACTGCCTTATGATCTCACAACTTACCATTGCCCACAAGATACTTTACCAACCTGACAACACCCCTATGCTTTCTCAACTTTTAATCCCCTATAATAACCTTACCTCCCTACGATCTTCTTCTAAACTCATGACCAAATCTGTAAAATCCTATAACTTAGCTGGTGACTCTCTGTTCACCAATACTGTAGGTAGGACATGGAATCAGCTACCCACTGATATCACTCTAATCCCCTCCTTACCACTCTTCAAACAAAAAATCAAACTGCACTTCCAAAATCACTGGCTTTGCTCCTGTAGGACTCCTGACTAAGCTTCTTCATTCCCCTTCTCTACCATAACTTTTCTCTGTTTTTACTAACCAGAAATATACATTCTTCTTTTCGCCCTGCTGCTCTCCTCTTATGCTCTGTCCCACTTCACCTTTTCTCTACCCTGTCCTCTTTTCCATCTCCTTCTCCTCTCCTTACTAGACCTTTGCGTCTCACTCTTCTCCACCCTTGTATTTCTTCTTTAATCTCTTCATATGTCCTGTACTAATTCTTTTTTTTCCAACAGTTTATCAAAAAATTTGCTAATCTTTAGCTTTTTATTTGTGACGCTTCTAATGACCTAGTATATATATATTTTTTTTTATTAGCATGCCTTAGCTATTTGTTATTGTGATTCTTATTACTAAAGGTATATCCTTACTGTACTTTTATTATATGTCTCACTGTAATTGATTTATGTGAGGAGCTTTTCTCCCCGGGCCTCTACTGAAAATGGACATATATCCAGCTAGACTAGCCCAGTTAACAAATGTAAAATAAATAAAATAAATAAATAAATATACAAACACACACACCTGGGAAAGGCTGGCACAGGTTTACTAGCTATGCCCCCTTCTGCCCAGACTATAAGGTAGTTATTACTGCCACCAGCCACATCCTTATCAGCTACTTTAAGGCCCTTAACAAAGGGTGTCCAATCCTACTGTGTAATGTTACTGTTAATCCAAATGGTAGTTTGACCAAGAGTAAGGTTATTAAGAGCCCACAGTGTCACCAAATAAGTATGCAAGTACTCTCAGAACTTAAATATGCCTCACAAATATCAGCCACAATGAAAGATTTAAATACATTGGGGGACATACATTGGTAGGATGATAAGTACACACACAGTAAAGTGCAATTTCCCTTAAGAGCACATAGAGACCACAGTTAGTCTGAGGCTGGTTTATCCCTCTTTCTCCATATCCCAAATAAAATTTCCCACTGGAACAGCTTAAGAGTTTAGATCTCAGCTGAGTGGCCAAGCCAAGACTTCCAACACCCTCTCTGTCCAACCAGTGCTTTGAGTCCATGCCCAAGTAGCTGACACACACACTCTTTTAAGATTTGACTTATATACAAATACACCTGGAAAGGCTGGCACAGGTTTACTAGCTATGCCCCCTTTTGCCCAGACTATAAGGTAGTTATTACTGCCAGCAGCCACATTCTTATCAGCTACTTTAAGGCCCTTAACAAAGGGTGTCCAGTCTTACTGTGTAATGTTACTATTAATCCAAATGGTAGTTTGACCAACAGCAAGGCTATTAGGAGTAGCCCGCAGTGTCACCAAATAAGTATGTAAGTACTCTCAGAACTTAAATATGTCTCACAAATATCAGCCACAATGAAAGGTTTAAATACATTTAATAATAAATAATAAAAGAACAAGAAAATTCTCAGTATATAATCACAGTTACATCAGAGTTCAAAGTCACAGGAAATATTTAAAACATTGCAGGACAGTCTTAAATAAATAAAGGAAAACATCTAAAATAAGCTCCGCTATATTCTTGACTATATCTAAAAGAATTACCCTGTTCCCTAGACTTACAGAGATAGGCAAATGTGTGTTGAATGGGTCTTCTTGTCAGGTCAAAGACAAAATACAAAATGCAAAATGCATTGTCTCTGTCTCAGAGACATCTTAAATTAATATTCCAAATATTACTGCTGGGATACTTGCAGAATGACATCATTTCTTGTCATCTGAAGTCAGTTCTCAGGCTCACAACCACTGATTTTAGCATCTACCTGCAAACATACATAGACCTTAGATCTTCTGGCAAATAGTGGAAGTTACATCCCTCCACATTTAAAGACAATACAAAAACTTCTCTAGTACAGACATTCTGTCTCCTACTGCCTGAAACTGAAAGATAACATCTTTTTATTACGTGGTTATAAAGTAATTTAAGTTTTCAGCTATTCTTCTGAAGTTACCTTTGTGTGTTTCAGTTCCTTTTGTTAAAATATATACATCTAAACAGTTGCAATAGTGTATATACATTTCCGCTCAGTACTTTACAAAATATCTCTTCAGCACACGTCTGTACAATATGACATACAGTTCTAATGCATTTGTAACACAGGCATATGAATCATGTTGATATTCACAAATGACACACAACCACTTACAAAATTGCAGATAGCTGGGATGGCAGTATCTCCTTCTGTCACACGTCTATATAAATCATATTAATATTCACAAATGGCATATAAATATTTACAAAATTCCAGATAGCTGGGCTGGCAGTATCTCCTTTTGTTACATCCCCCACCCCAATTTTTTCTCTATAGTTCGTACTATTCTTCAACGAGGTTTCATTGTTAAATATTACAGCCTCATTCTACTGCATATTACAGGCCTTCAGTCCAATCCCTCAGAATCTGTTTGCGAAGTGTGTTAAGCAGACTGTACATTAACCATCTCCTCAGAACCTGCTTACCTGAGTCTGCATATAATCAACATGCCTGTGTAGCTGATTGTTTCTGTAGCCCCCTGTGATATGGTTCCAGGGTCTTCCAATTGGCAATCTATCCTCGACTGGATTCTAGTTAACAATCCCACACTATCTTCCCTTTCAGGCTGCCTCCCTGACAGCCTGAGTGACCATCAGACAACCTTCCTTCTAAGAACCCACATTCACCATAACAACTAAACCACCTACCCCTGAATCAGAAATAAAAGAAGCTTCAACCCAGGCAGGTTCATCTCCACTTTAAAAAGTTGCAACTGGGAATACCTCAGACAGCTACCCCTAGAAGATGCAGTTAACTCCTTCAGTACCACCTTAACTGCCACACACCCCCTAGAACTATTAGAGTAAAAGTTAACTATGCACCATGGCTAAGTAAAGAATGCAGATCCTTACTTAAAGTAAGGGACAAAGCTTGGGAATAGTTTCACAAAAACAAAACCCAAACCACTAGACAGACATTCCTTGAACTGAGAAACAAAGCTAAAATGCTAGTAAAATTAGACAAAATCAACTACTATCACAACAAAAAGCACCACAATAACCCTAAAAAATTCTGGGCTGCAGTTAACAATATATTTATGCCAGGTAAAATTGTTACTCCCACTCCAACAACAACCTTCAACTCTGATAATATTGCAACTGAATTCAATAAATACTTTACTGAAACTATCCAAGTCCTTGCTAATTCTCAGACCATCTCCAACAACTCCATCCCTCTAGAACCCAAGGTAAGCACCAATTCCCAAAGCTGAAAGAGCCACTTTAATTTACACCCGGTATCTGTTAATACCATAAGCAAAAATTATTCAAAAAACTCAACCCAACCACACTGCCTGCAGATAGCCTCCCAGTTGACTTTCTGTAAATCGCAGCAGAAGCACTAGCACACCCAGTAGCCATACTCATAAGCAGATTAATATCAGAGAGCATGGTTCCTGTTATTTGGAAAATATCCCACATTCTACCATTACACGAAGGAGGTAACTCCACCGAACTTAGTAATTATCATCCAATTGCCATCCTATCTCCCTTATCAAAAATCCTTGAAAGAGTCATTCATACCCAGTTCATAGACTACCTTTATGAACATAAACTACTCTCAAACACTCAACATGGTTTTCGTCCCTCCCACAGCACCACCACAGCCCTAATGCCTGCTACTAACACAGTAAACCACTATAGAAATAAAGGACATTTTGTATCTGCAATATTTTTGGACCTGTCTAAAGCCTTTGACATTGTAAAGCACAATAAACTCATCAATGTCCTGTCTACCCTTAACCTGAGTAGCCTGTCTATCACCTGGTTCCAATGCTACCTATCCAGATGACAACAAGCCATCCAATAGCAATGCCACATTTCCCCTCTTGTCCCAGTTTCCATAGGGGTCCCTCAAGGCTCCATCCATGGACCCCTACTATTCTCCCTCTTTACCAACCAGCTCTACACCACCACAGTTCATGCCTCAATTGTACAATATGCAGATGACTCAACTCTAATATGTGCAGCCCCCACCCTACATGACCTACACACCATAACCCAAGATTCCTTTCTATCTGTAGAAACATGGCTCACTAACTCCCAACTCATTTTAAATCCCAACAAGACAAAGATCCTTCTCTTTCACCCGACAAGATCCCACTCATCTTCTCCTTCTTTCAATATACTATCCAAAAATAAAACATGATCTCTCCAATAACTCACACTAAACTACTAGGAGTTGAAATTGGCAATAATTTGACATTTGATATTCACATAGCTCAAACCATTAAGAAGGTCCACAAAAAACTAGGCCTACTATACAGAACCAAACAATTTCTAACAAGAAACACAAAAGCCACTATCGCTCGTACACACTTGTTGTCAACCCTCCTATATGCCTCCCCAGTTCTTACCAACCTCCACAAAACTGATCTAACCAAAATGGAATCTTGTTACAATAAAATTGCCAAATTTGCCACTGATGTCTCCTACAGGACACATCACTGTATCACTCTAAGAGAGCTAAACTGGCTAGAACTTCCTCAACTACTATACTTTAATCAACTAACCTTTGCCCACAAAATACTGCACCAACCTGAAAAAAAAACAGCTCTCAAAAATCTTATACAACCATACACCACTTCCAGAAACCTCTGTTCCAGTAACAAACTTCTCCTAGACATCACCAAAGCCAACAATTAAGCCGCGGACTCACTCTTCTCAAACTTCATCCCTAAAATATGGAATAAACTGCCAACCCCAATAACCTCTACCTGCTCGCCACTTCAATTCAAAAAGCTCCTAAAATCACACTTAATAAGCACCTGGCTCTGCTCTTGCAACTGTCCTGGATAGGCCTTACCTCAGTTAGTCTAACATATTTATTTTGACTGTTACCTAACTCCAAAATTTGACCTCTATGGTACCTAAAATAAGTTTCTGCTGTATGGAAAACATTTTCCTCTCATTAAATTGTTTATATGCATTTACGACA
This sequence comes from Protopterus annectens, assembly GCF_019279795.1. Lineage (NCBI taxonomy): Eukaryota > Metazoa > Chordata > Ceratodontiformes > Protopteridae > Protopterus > Protopterus annectens. Next base: position 521,159,600 of record NC_056730.1, on the reverse strand, counting down.
GAAGATGAAAATGTTCTCACTTCAATTTTATATATTTATGTATGATGCATGAGGTAAATGTTTACTTCATAAGAATTGCATTGTCCACTATTAAATAACTTGTTTGTTAATACTTCTGTAAGTCCTTGCATGCTTGTAAACTTCTGCTATGTTTGGATTCTCTTGTAACTGGAGCTTTTCTCCCCAGGCCTCCGCTGAAAAAGGACCAGTGTCCAGTCGGACTTTCCCAGTAAACAAATGTAAAATAATAAATACTAAAAGATATACTTTTTTTTCTCTTAACCATGAGATCCTCTGTTGTTCGTGCAAAAGATCCCGCCCCCCCCATCATTACAAAATCATCTCTTATTTTCAAATCTATTTTCCAAAGCCCATCAGGCACATTGTCCCCACCTTTAATTTTACAGCCACATTAAACACAAACTAATTATCTCCAGATATCATGTTATTTCATCTTTCTCAGCTTATCTAGCAATATACACGAGTTATTCACATATCCTCTTATCCAGTTTGCAATATAATTATTCATCTTCTAGGAAAAAAGTATTTCGATCAAGGTTCCAACTTCTAATAATTTCTTCCACTTTTTTAACATCTTGTTTTACTTGTTTTGTGCTTTATTGTTTTTCTATCCCCTCTAGTTAATTTACCATAGTGTTTATTAGAGACCCTTGACCTGAGAGAATTTTAGCTCACTGTTTTGCATTAGTTGGGGAGGGGAGCCATTGGCTATTTTTTAAAACGACCAAGAGCAATGATCATCACTTATCTTATCCTCTCCCCCAAATACCAACATTCTTAGTTAATAAGCTGAATTTCTTTTAATATTAGTATTACAGTCATATGAAACAAGTTTTTATTTTATATTATAGTGTACTTTTATGTTTATTTTAAGATTCAGACATTTGGAGAAAAGCTCCAGTTCCAAGAGAATCCAAACATAGCAGAAGTTTACAAGCATGCAAGTTCATGAATGTATGTTTATTTACAGACAGAGTTTTGACTTATTTTCACTCAAGCTCCCTTTTTATGTTTATTTTAAGATTCAGACATTTGACACACTTTCAGGACCCCCTTGATCTAGTATATAACTTTAAATCTCCTCCGCAGTTAACTTCTAGGGTTTCTTGTTGGATTTGTTTGTCTCTCTTCATTGTTACTTCTTGAGATAGGCAAGATATCTTGTCTTGGATACCCACAATTCTCCTTTCACAATCCCCACAACTGAGATAATTTTTGTTTATTTTTTATAACTCATTGCAGACCCATTACCCATAAGCCCTCCTTTTACTCTCCTCTAGGCTAATAGCTACACCCCTTCTTAAAACCCAGGCATCTTCGCTTAGCTGTATTTATTAAACATAAATACTGGCTCTCATTGGTCAAATTGCATTTTAGTTCAAACAGTAGACAAATTAAGTCTACCTGTCTGCTTCTCCTCGTCCATGTTTACCCTTATCATTGCATTCCAACACTTCCTTTATAATTGGAATTAATTTATTCTTTATACTTCCTTTCTGGGTACGTTTGTTTTTTTCATGGTCAATGTACTTTTTTAACCCATTTTATTCTTTTTGTTTCACTCGAATGCTCCTGCTCCCTCCCTTCCTGCAACTTCTCAAAATCCTTTCTTATTTTCTAAGTTGATTTCCTAAGCCCCATGAGGCACGTTTCCTTCCGATACAAATTTTTTATATAGTTATAATTTATTATCTATTATATCTGAAGTTGTTGTTTTCATTTGCTCTTCAACCTGTGGGACACGGAACCAGGACGGATCCAACTCAGCAACATTTTCCAGCATCGGATCAGAGATCCAAGATTCTCCCCTACCCATAATGCCCCTATCTCCCTCCTCCCCTTACATCTTGTTTGCCGCACATCTAAGCTAGCATCATGGTCCATTGCTCTAGTTCCTGGTGAGTATTTTTTTAAAAAAATGTGTGCTTTTCTTCTTCTTTCTGTCTTTTCTTCTTTCTTTAGTACCCCTACCCTTATGCTCAGGCATCGGTCCACTCTATCTATAAAAAAAAATAGACTCTTTCCTTTCCCTTTCTTTCTCCCTATCTGTGATAGCGAGTGTGTGTGTGTGTGTGTGTGTGTGTGTGTGTGTGTGTGTGTGTGTGTGTGTGTGTGTGTGTGTGTGTGTGTGCGTGTGTGCGTGTGTGTGTGTGTGTGTGTGTGTGTGTGTGTGTGTGTGTGCTGTTCCTATACCATGGCTGAGACCCCCAAGCCAGGGTTCAGGAAATGCACAGGGCATGGGCAGAAGCTTCCCCCTTCTGATGGCCACACACTGTGTGCAGTGTGCTTAGGTGTACCACACTTAGAGACCTCCTGCTTGAACTGAACAGGGCTCAACTCCCAAACATTGATTGACAGGAGGAACAAATTGATTCTCAGGGGCCTGCTTCCTCCTCCTACCTTGGCAGCCCCTGCTTCAACCGCAACTGCTGCTCCCACTTCCTCTGCCCTGGCCTCTGGGACTCAACCTCACGCTGTGAGGTCCAGGGATGGGGAGAAGCACAAACATAGGCACCGGGACAGGCCCAGGAAGTGGTCCCCCAACCACTCCTCCTTGGCTGAGCCTCCGGCCACATCTTGCCTGGCCACCTGTCCGGGCTCTCCTTGGCTCTGATCACCTTGCTTTTCCCCAGAGCTGGAGGTTTCTTGAGACTGATCCCCATTATCATCCTCTCTCCAGCACTACTCTAGGCCAGTTTTTGTGGCTACCTCCTCCCAGTCCATCTGCAACCTCTTTAAAGCTAGGGTGGACAGGATGATGCAAAATTTCATCTGGACCCAGATCCAGATGGGAGTCTTGCCTGTGCCCTCCCCCTCTGGGGCTGGTGGCATGCAATCCACCTTTATCCCCATTACTACTTCTCCGATCCAACCCCAGGTTTCGTAATTCTTGGGTCCAAGGCCTCTGAGCAATGAGGGGTCGGCGCCGATGGTACCTGTACCCCAACACCAACCATTGCACTGAGCGGCTTGACTCTGATGAGCTTGGAGCTGTCTGGCTCTCAAAGGCATCGCCTCAGCACTGGATCTGAAGGGGTGGTGTTGGCTCTGGGGCTTTCAGAGTCGGCTCTGCCACTTGGAATTTCGGTGCTAGGAGGCTCTGCTTTAGATTCCCCATTGTTGCAGAGAGCTACAGATCTGACCTTGGCCCCAGCTTCCAGGATTTGTTCTTCTTCTGCTTTTGATGTGGTGGAGAGGGTCCCCCTGAGCTCCATTGAGACCCTTGATGCCATCATCCTCAGAGTCCATCCTGGCTCCCTCTTTTTCTGGTCTGGATTCCATCATCCTGCCCCCCTCAGGAACAGCCTGTTGCCTTTCTGCCCCAGAGAATTCCCCCACAGAAACAGCCAGCAGCCTCTGAGTTCTCCCCAGAGACCCTCCCCTGAGGAGGTTCCTCAGAAGCATACATGTAAAAGGAGGCACTTGGACTCCCTGGTAGAGTCCCTCACACAAGACAGCAATTTGGAGAAAGGTGAGGGTTCCCCTTGGTCACCCCCTAGACATCATGGAAATCCTTCACCAGAGTGGGGGTTTTTCTGACCAAAAACCCAACCTGGATGAGTTGGTGTTTCTGGAGTCATTTGGCGTAGGACCCTCTACCTCCTGGGTGTCCTCTTCCATGGATCCACTGGTGGATCTAGTGATATCTCAGGCATGGAAGGAGCCCGACATGATGGAGCCCATTCCCAAATGTGCGGATAGAGTGTTAAGTGCACCCACAGACAAACAGCATGGTCGAAGGGGTCCTGGTTGATGCCATGTTGTTGGCAGCAGCGACCAAGAAAGAGCTCACTCAGCAGAGCTCTATGGTCCATCCACTGGACTGAGAGTCCCAGGCCATGGACTGTTTTGGAAAGTGGGTCTAAACTTCAGCCACATTTTCGGTACGTGCACTGAACTCTATGGCACATGTGATCAGACTTCAGCAAGACCTGGTCAAGGAGGTCACTGAGTCTGCCCCAGGGTCCACATCGGCAGAGGAGCAGAAAGTGTTCTCTTCCCAGATGGCCACCCTCACATCATTTTCCAATACCTCTATGTGGCTCCTGTCCCACGCTACTGAAGGCACAACTAGAGTGGCCAGTACAGACATTGCCATCAGGCATCATGCCTGGCTCTGGCTTTGTGCATTCTCGGAGCCCTTCAAGGCATCCTTTACTAATGCCCCATATGATGGTTCCACTATTTTTTGGAAAGACCATAAGAGACACATTGGTCCAGACTGAGAAAGACAGGAAGACCCTGTCTACCATCGGAATCCGCTTCTCAACCCCAAAATGATCCTTCTCCCGGAATCAGTGGAGGGCGAAGAAGATGTAGTTCCAGAAGTCTAGGGGCTATTCCCATGATGCTCAAGATTCTCCCTCCCCCAGAGGCAGAAGGGATATGACAGATGCTGCCCTCATGGTAGAGGGGTTCTGAGAATCCAAGTGTCTAAGGATTTTTTCCTGGATAAACCCGCACAGCACTCCTGAAGGGCTGCCCAACTGCTTGTCTCTGGAGGCAGGCGGGGGGCACCTTTCACTACACCCAACAGCCTGGGAGTCAATTACAGATAAGTGTTGGGTGTTGCAAATCATATCCAGAGGATATTCAATTCCATTCATCCAAGACCACTTCTGCCCAAACACCCCCTGGACATTCTACCCATACAAAGGGGAGAGGCAAAACTGGAAATTTCCAAGCTGCTCAAAAAAGAAGTCATCCAGCCCATCCCCCAGACCAGTCCACATTAGGCCTCTATTCCAGGTTCCTTTTAGTGCCAAAGTAGACAGGGGACTTAAGGCCCATTCTGGATCTGTCAACCCTAAACCTGCTGGTTGCCAAGACAAAATTTGGGATGGTCACTCTCCAATCTATTCTGCCCCTTCTGCAGAAGAATGACTGAATATGCTCAGTGGACCTCCAGGATATGTACTATTACATCAAAATGGACAGGGAATCTCAGAGGTTCCTTCACTTGTGGCTGGAGGCTAGCCACTACCAGTTCAAAGCATTGCCCTTTGGTCTCACCACCATGCCTAGGTTGTTCACCAAAGTGATGGCAGTGGTGGTGGTTCGCCTGCGGCTGCAGGGGTTCCAGATCTTCCCCTACCTGGACAGTTAGCTCCTCTCCGCCCCCACCAGGCACCTCTACCAAGCCAGGGATCTCCTTCTCCAAACTGTCCATCAGTTGGGCATAACCATAAATCTCAACAAGTCCCTATTGGATCCGGTACAAATTCTAGACTTTATTGAAACTCAATTATACACCATTCACAGCAAGGTTTTTCTGACCCTGAACAGGCTTCAATCTCTCAAACATCATGTGTTGTACATTGATCAGACCCAATATCCCCCTGCAGAATCAGTTCTTCAGGCATTGGGGTCCATGGTGGCCACAATTATCCTCATCCCCATGGCTTGTATGCATCTGAAGGTTCTTCAATGGACTCTAGCAGTTCATTGCTCATTGGATCTCTCAGTGCATAATTCTGGAGTATTCAGCCAAAGAATTATCTCCACCAGGTTGAGTCAAGGCCCATTCTACTAGGTCTATGGCTACTTCAGCTGCCTTTTAGTCAAGATTTTCTTTGGATGACATTTGCTGTGCAGCTACTTGGGCATCATTCCATACTTTCATCTCCCACTACAAGTTGGATCTTCTATCCAGAAGCAGGACATCTTTTGGCTCCGCTGTGCTTTAGAATATCCTTCCATGAGGGCCTCCCAGGAGTTTGGTAGCTAGGGACTCTGTCCCACAGGTTGAAGAGCAAATGAAAAAATCAACTTCAGATAAAGAAGTTATGTACTCATCATAACATTCCATTTGAGTTGCTGCTTTTCATTTGTCTTCAAGCTTCCCTCCCTCCTTCCCCCTGCCTTACGTGGTCTGTGTGGTTGACTGGCCGGAAGAGACATAGCCTTTACTTTGGCATAACTTGTTCTTTCCTGTGGTGTTCTCTGGGTATTTTTGCCAAGGGGTAAGGCTTTGAGTCAGGTTGGGATGCTATGGTTGGCAGCAAACTGAGTCTGAGGGGAGGAGGGAGACAGGGGCATTATGGGTAGAGGAGGAGCTTGGAGCTCAGATCCGATGCTGGAAAATGCAGCCGAGTCAGATCCGTCCCAGATCCATGTCCCACAGCTTGAAGACAAATGAAAAGCAACAACTCAGATAGAACGTTATGGTGAGTACATAACATCTTTTTCTCTGCTTATCCAGGCATAACCATGTTTTACTCTCTTATTCACTTATCTAGTTTTTGCTTAACCTATCCATCCCCCAAGGCAGAATTTTAGGAATTATTATCCTGTTTATTCTGACTTTTTCAAGTCTCATTTCTGAATTTTTATTCATGCTCCTTAATAAATTTGAATGCAGAGGGGCTTTTTTCCCCATAAATGTTGAGGTATATTGCCTGTATAAGATGGCCATTTTCAAAATCATATTCCCAAAATTCAAAATTGTTTACTTTGAACTTGTTTCTCTTTTACTCTTTACATTTGATTATTCTTTGGTATAATTTACCCCCTTTATCTGATAGTTTAAACACCAATTCCCTATTTTAACTTAACTTTAATAGACTTTTCCATTCGTTTCTATTTAAATTATATTTAATTTCTTTCTTGTTTTTATTCACTTTTTCAAGCTCTTTATCTATTGAAAATTGTAAAGCAGAAGAAAATTGCTGGTATAGTTTCATTCCTACACACAGGAATAAAATCACTTTTGTATGTCACATTTACAGTGTTTAACTTACAATAAGCATCAGTTTCTAAATCAGAAACACATGAATGAAAACTCATTTCACTTAAACCATCTTCACTGTCCACATTGTTTTCATGAATTACATTTGTATCTTGTGCAAAAAAGATTTTAAGTACAATTCTCTAATAAATTTAAACACTTCAATTTTCAGTTCATACTCTCTAGGAAAAGCCATGGGAATAAACTTTAAACTTCTATTTAACAGTGCTACATCAGTATCTGATAAAATACATCCAGACAAATTTACTACATAATCATTATTTACAACATTTAACTCAGTACCACTTGCCTTTTTTATATGTCCGGTAGTTGGGGTTATATTCCCCATAACTGTCCTGTCCATGTTCATAGTTTCTGGACCTCTTTTTACCATAATTCCTCTCTGATTCATGTAAATTCTTGACCATATAGCCCGGGTTAGCTGGTTCAGGAAGTCCTAGAAACTTGTTTTCTTCATCACTGCTATCATTCACAAACGAAGGTTCACTGCCTGCTGATGAAATGTCGCCGTTAACTACTTTTCTTCCTGCTTCTTCCTGAAATCTCACCCTCTGCCGTTTCTTTGACTGGCTAGTTGAAACATTAAATGCAGACTTCCATTCATAATCACGTACATCCCTCTGCAGTTTGTCTTCTTGCGAGCAATGAGTTCTTTTTCATAACCTGACAGTCTTTCATTCATTCCAGCCAGAAAACTTTCTAAAACTGAATTGTTAGACTGCTGAATGATGTTCCGACATGCCTCTTTCATCTCAGTCACTAATTTCCTTATTTTAAGGTCGTCTCTCTCAATAAGAATCTGTACCCACTCAGTGCTACATTTGTGGGCAGCAGCTATCCATCTAGCATCTATCCATCTTTTCATGGGCATGTTTGAAAACAAATATGTATATAGTGATGGACTTTTTAGGAAATATGTCATAAGTTATTATAAATTTATAGATGATTTAATATTCATTTGTGAAGTGGGGTGGGAAGAAGTGAATACAGTTGTGCAAAAAATTCAGATAAATCCCTACACTATCAAGTTTGATGGAATACAGACAGGTGTTAAAGTAACATTCTTGATATAACTTTGCAAGGTATTAATGATGGTAGAATACAGACAGATGTTAAAGTAAACTTTCTTGATATAACTTTGCAAGGTATTAATGATGGTAGATTACAAACGGGTTTACATACAAAATTTGAAGGGAGTGGTCATATAACGCATGGGGAAAGTTATTAAATCAATCCCCTGTGGGGAATTTCTTAGAATAAAAAGAATATGTAGTGATAAAAAAAAGAGTGTGAGAAGGAAATAGAAAAACCAGCACACATTTGTAACTAGAGGTTACAAGGAAACAGTGGTGGAAGAAAATAAAAGGAGGGTAGTACAACAAAATAATACTAAAAGCAGGTATAGCATGCAAGGCAGAGTGCATCAACAGGATAAACAAAACTGATGGTATGTGACCAAATATGCAGTGTTTACAGAAGTTTTAATAAATTTGGTAAAATATCATTGGGATATTTTAGAAAAAAATAAATTCCTTAGTATAAGAGCAAATGAGTATCCCATGTTTTTTTTTATTCGAAAGGTAGAAGTATAAGAGATTTCTTGGTGCATGGCAAGTTTCAGCTGCCTGTAAGTCGTAGGAGTTTGGGGGCAGGTGCAACAGGTACTTTCCCTTGTGGAAAGTGCAGTTGTTGACAGTATGTAGTAAAAAGTTTTGATAAAATTAATGAGAAGTATTTTACATGCAAGGGGAGATTTTCCTGTGACAGTACTGGAATAGTTTATGGTTTGAAATGTCCCTGTGGTAAGGTATACATAGGGGAAAGTAAAAGAAGTTTCAAACAAAGGTTGAAGGAACTTGTTAGGGATGTTAAGAAGGACAAAGAAAACAGTCCTGTTACATTGCATTTGAAATATACAAGGCTTGCAAGCTACAATTTTGGGGCAAGTACAACAAATGAATGACTTTGATATTAAAAAGACAACTTTGGAAGTTAGAATCTACTTTAATTCTGAAGTTTAACACTTTAACTCCATATGGAATGAACCAAGAATGTCATTGGAAATGTTTTCTTTAATTAATTTGTCTATGATTGGTTAATTGTTTGTAATCATGCTGTTTAAAGATAGAATATGTGAAGTAGGGATATACTCTGTAAAGGCTGAAGAGCCGAGGCACTAGAAGAGTCTGCATTTTATGCCTTGTATTTGCTGCTAACCAGATTTTATTGGATCCAGTGTGTGCTTATTTTACCTGTTTTGTGGGACTACATTGTGGATCTACTACTGGACTGGACTATAATTTTAATAAAATGTAAAGGTAATCACTGGGTTCTTTCCTTGTGTGGTGGTGAAACATTATGTAAGTGTCTCAGTATACTGTTAGTGTGATCCATAGCTGATCTGTGATCCATAGCTGATCTGTGTCTCTGCCTCCTGTCATGACTATGGAGTATACTCACATGTTGATGTTTGTGTGCCATTTTAACCTACAGATAACATCATCACAAGGTCTGGAAGCTACACATAGAAACAGAAGAGGTAAGGTTGTCCAATTTGTTAATATGATGTTGCACTTTTTAGCACACCTGTGCTCTAGGATATACATGCTGCTATGTTCCAAACATCTGGATGACGTGCACTGTTTGTCAAGTATGTGCCTTCATATCCTGTAAGTGTGAGCCATATTTGTTCTGTGGCTTTGCCTTCAGTCATGACTGTGGAGCATGCTCACGTGTTAATGCTTGTGGACCTGTTATACTACAGGATACACATTATGACAGATGATACACTCACCAAACAGGAAGGACATACCTGGTAAGGCTTTGTATCTCATTCCTACATTTCTCTGTTGATAATCACATCTGTGCCCTTCTTGACTACTGGGTTCTTGTTCACCTGCCTAGGACATCTACAATATGCACATCATGCACACCTGTCTGGTATGTGTCTATATTATCCCCAGTGTGTTATACCTCTGGTGGAATGCTACATGATGTCTGGTATATGCTTAATGATGATAATGTTTTGTCTATCTTTTTACATGACAGTCGAATTCTACCCCTTACCTCCAGTGGTGGAGTCACATAAGGACATGACAGGTATGTTTTATTAGTTGTATAACCTTCATCTGTCATATTTGTTTGATATGTAACATGCATGTCACCTCTTTGTTATATAGGGTCCCATTCCTTACTGATGTTCATGAACCACAGATGCTGGCTCCTGTTAGTTTAATTATAATTATAGTTAGTCAGCTATGTAAACACCTTTATGTGTAACTGTTCCCTTTTTCCTTGTCATCTAGTATCATAATCCAGAGTTAATATACTTATAATTCTCTAATATAACTGCAGCAGTTTTCATTTTCCTGGTTTCTGTAAGAAACCTATACCCACCACCTCTTAGCCTATACTCTTGTGATCTATATATTTTATCATATTCGTTTTTCGTTGTTTGTTTGTAAGCTTTCTTATACCAGAATTATTCTTTTCTCCTTGCTGATTTTCCTGAATGGTCCCACTCCCCCTCTCCCCATTACAATACTTTCAACCCATGTCTTCAGCTGAGGTACATGCCTAGCCAGTTAACCATATTTTCATATTCCCATGCAAAGTGCCAAATGCTTGATCCTTTCTTATCCCTTTACTTTAAAAGTGTAACTTGACCTCCTCTCAAATTTATACTAAACTAAGTGGTCTGTTTTACAATGAAATTACTGACACTGACTTTTGCTTTCTTCCTGAGTTCTCTAAACTTTTCTGAATAAGTTTTTTTAATGAGCTTAAATCATTCTAAAAGAACACTCTTTAATTTGTTATAATCAAGGCAGCCAGAGTCAGATATTGTACTTATTACATGCATAGCTTTAGGTGTTAAAAAGCTCACCCGTTGTCCCTGATCACGTTGAGACTGATTACACACACATATTCAAATGCTGAATAAAAGCTACCAAAGTCATTCTTCTCTTTGTACTAAAAAAGTAATACAGTACTGATCTTGATATCGAATTCTGTGATGTCACCCCGCTATTCATAGGCACGTGACAAAGACTGTGCATCTCCTTTTTGTGCTCATCATGTTTTTGTTCTTCCTCCTTGTTCATTCCCTTCTGTAGCTTCATGCTGATTTTTCATTTTTTCCTCTGTGGCTTCACTCTGTCTCATTGTCTCTGATATTTTGATGTTTCAGCTCTAACTTCAGTTTCCACAATTCCGGCTGCATTTTGACACTCTGAAGTTATACTGAGTTGCTTTGTTAAATGTTCTGCCTTTATGCCCTTACAACTGCTATCAGTCTGCCTCCATGTTCAGTACACCAAGTTTCAACTGCACCCAAGGTGGGTATTTTCTCACTGTTGGTCATGCTGATGAGTGTTTCCCTCCAATTTGCATTCATATCAATTGCAGCATTCATATGTTGCTAATGTTCTACAAAACAAAAACTGAAGAAATGTGTCCAAGGCAGCAACACCAAAGACTGTTAGTAGCAAACAGCTCACAATGAGGTAAATCCAAGGTAGAAAACAGTATTTATTTTAAAACGCCACAAGACTGATTACACGCTTTTCGTCAAGTTATGACTTCATCAGAAAATGTTCTACAAAACTCTTTTTTGCCTGCTTTCTAACTCATTTTGTATAGCAAATAAAATAAATACTGTGTAATGAATACTTTAATATCTTTACCTTGTATATGTAAGAGTACACAAGTTACTGGTGAAAAATTTTTTGCAGGATATACAAGTCCAATTAACAATAGCACATTGCTGTCACTATTTAATATAAAATAGTCAGGGGTATGATCTCATGATCCTCAGTAGTGCCACTAATTAATATATGAGACACAGGTTAGTATGTGGGCAAGATTATTCTTAAGAGCATATAGCAAATGTGCAGGGTTGCCTTGGGTTATGATATTACCTAAATACACTTTACCTTGAACAACTGCAGAGTAGCATTCTAAACACTGGCTTCCAGGACTTTCATCACCTTGTTTCACCTCAATACCTTTCAATGCTATCTTACCAGCAGTAACTGAAACTTAACCAAGATAATGTGTATACACACACACACACACACACACACACACACACACTGTTTCCCATGAGGGGCTAATTATTTTTGTTCTATTGCCAACACCCATTTTTCCATCTTAGCAATAAAGTTGCCACTACCTTGACCAATCTAAGGCACCAAGAACACAATTACTGTCCATTCTTACTATAAGCCAGCCGTAATATAATAATTTGTTAGCTATAGCTAAAACAATCACTCTTAGAAATATGAATGCCAAAAGTTAATAATACACCAGTTCTGTGTGCATACCCTTGTACTGACAAAACCAGCAACCAGAAGCTATTAAAGTTGAATAACTAAATATACTTGTAGATACACAATTACACAGAAAATGCAAATTACAAGGCTTGAACAAACAGATAACAGAAAAACAGATATGAGCTATTTAATTATGTAATGCACTTTGAATACGGAATATACTTGTAGATGCATAATTACACAGAAAATGCAAATTACCAGGCTTGAAGACACAGATAACAGAAAAACATAGATATGAGCTATTTGGCTGTGTTACTATCACTAAATGAAGATTTACTGTAACCTATGCACCATTGGCTTTTGAGAGTATTTAGAATTTGTAGAAGACTCAGAGGCAATAAATTCAAGACATGAGCTCTCAGTTCAAAAAGCCCACTGCCCACTCCAGAAGTAAAACAGTCCAACTTTCCTCTTCCCAATTGATTTAGATTTCAGACCTAAGTATCCTGTTTACACAGTCACTCAGTTTTTAGGGATCTGCATTCAGTTTATGGCAATAATCTTTGAAAGGAAGTGGTAGGCTTAGGGGAAAATAACAGCTTTGCTGTACGTATCTGTTTGCTATAAACACATCTGGCAAGGAAAAAGCATTCATTCCAAACCACTTATTCTGTCAAAGACTGCACTGGTAGCAAGCCAAGTTATATAGACCAGACATTTTTAGCCCCAGATTTTGCAGGCAAGCTGAGACATACAATCTCTTCCTCCTAGTGAGCCATTTCTGGTAATCCTGTCATGGGAGAGACCCAGGGGATCATCCTTTCAACATAACAAATGCACTTCAAGTGCCTCCTCTCGATGTAGAAGAGCAGTGGCTGCATCCTGACATATTCCTTGATTACTGAGCTTATCACAGTGAATAGAGAGTGAGCCCAGCTACCATGAGAAGGAACCTCATTTCTGATACTTATATCTGCGACTCATCCTTTCAGTCACTACCCAAGGCTCATAATAATATGTGAGACTGGGGAAATAGCTTGACCAGTATTCAGAATTTGAGTTTATCATTTAACACCATGGCCTAGAAAAAATACCCAAAAAACTGTAGCTTCAGCATTCACCTCCAAGTCAGTTTCATGATCTCCTCTTCATTTATAATTCCCTCCTGAAAGCTCTAGTTCTCCCTCCCCCACTTGCAGAGAGCAATCCAGTATTTTTTTTTCTAGAACAGAACTATGATTTATGAATTAGGGATGCTGATCTTCATCCCAGAAATTTCATACACAGTAATAAATCACTTTGATACATGCTGAAAATCACAGTTACTTGAGGCTAAGAGGACCACATCATCTGAAAAACAACAAGGATATAACCATCATTTTTAAGACAGTTACTCCCCAGTCCTTTATTCTGCCTTAATATCATAATCATGGAAGACACAAAGAAGAGGGGAGACAAAACATGCCCTTCTGCATCTACCTTGGGCATTGTTAATGCTAAGAATATGGGCACAACTCTCACTCCTCAGATTCAGTAACCAAATGCCATGTAGAAGAATCCCTCAGACCCCATATTGTTGTAGCACATCCCATAAGATACTTTGGGTACATATGCTCATAGGTTGGTACTAGGTTATCGGCTCTAGGGCCTATACAAGCCTAGCCATAACAATTCCCTGGATATTTCTTCCCACAATGTTTACTTCCCTGGACCCCTGTCTAGCAGGGCGAATGACGTGATCCCCGAGGTGAATTTCCTATCTCCCATCCAATTGTCAAGGTTCCTTTTGAAGAGGACCAAGGAAGCACTCTGCTTGACGTGTATGGGCAATCTATTCAAGAGTATGGGGAGTCTCTGGGTCAGGAACCTTTCCCTCCAGCATGTTTTGTTCATTGTGATGACAAGGTTTAGATCCCTGGAGCATGTAGCTCTGAGGGATTGGGATTTCTTTAAGTGGAGCATGTCCAACAGCTCAGGGTTTGACATGGCTTTGCATGTTAAGCAGAGATAACCTCTGAGTAGACGATATGCCACAGAGTATAGCTGGAGTTTTTTTAGATGGTCAGCATAGAGCATCTGCTTTAGGCCTGTGATTCTTTTAGTGAGGTATTTCTGTGACCTTTCCAGCTATTGCAGATGTCTTGTGAGGTACATACCAAATGGGGTGTTGTACTCTATAATGGGTCTAATGAGGGATGAGTACAGTGGGACAATGATCTCCTTTTTTCTGGATGAAAAGCCCTTGGTGATGAGGTGTGCCACATAGAAGGATTTCCTGACTGTTGTGACAATGTGGTTATCGAAGGTGAGACCACTGTCCACTTGTGTCCCTGAGTCTCTCATCACACTTTCTGTGTTTAGTGTACTGCCACCTATGTGGTAATTCATGGGTACATGTTTTTTCCCAAAGGGGATAACTATACATTTCTTGGCATTAAGCTTGAGCCCATGGCTCTGGCACCAAGCATCTGTTTCTGTAAGGCCCTTTTGTAGAATATCCACTTCATTTGGGGATTCAATAATGGCTCCCAGTTTGCAGTCATCTGCGAACTTTGTTAGCCAGAGTCCCTTAGTGTTGGCCTGCACTTCAGAGAAGTAGATGCCAAACAAGAGCGGTCCCAGGACTGAACCCTGAGGTACTTCACTTGTCACTTGTCTGGAGCTGGATTTGGAGTAGGCTACTTTTACAGTCTGGGTTCTGTCAGTAAGCGAGTTGGCAACCCTTCAAGTGACATAGGGATTTATGCTCAGTTTAGTAAGTTTATCTATGATTCCAGAGTGGGGGTTGGTGTCAAAGGCCTTGGCGAGGTCCAGATAGGCTGTGTGGACCTCCTTACCCTCGTCCACAGCTCTGGAGACTGATTCGAAGAATTCAATCAGGTTCAGGAGACAAGATCGGCCTTTCATGAACCCAAACTGGGTGGGGTCCAGTGTTTGAAGGTTGCCAATGTTTTTGTTTATAAGTTCCATGATAATGCGTTCCATGCCCTTGCAGATCAGGTTCTTCAGACTGATGGGACGGTAGTTCCTGGGATCCAAGGTGGATCCCCCTTTGTGGAGTGGGATAACTGTAGCTGTGCAACACTCAGTGAGCACAAAGCCTGAGGTGAGGCTATGATTAAACATGACACTTAGGTGAGGTGTCAGTTCATATTGTAGTTCATGTAGTACACAGCCCAGGATGTCATCTGGTCCCATGGATGCTGTATTCTTAGCTTTGGAGAGGGTATGGTTCCTACCTGTGTGGCCATGATTACCAGAATTTGGCAATCTTTTGGTATTGAGATGGGTCCTTTAGCGGGTGAGAGGGGGGGGTTAAGTTGGCACTAAATAGATCTGCCAGGATATTGGCAATATCGTTGGGATCAGTATATTTAATGCCATTCTGTTGTAGCTCAGAGCAGATCTGAGATTTGCCATTTAGATTCTTGACATATCTATAGAATGCCTTGTGGTTGTCTTTGGAATCTTTAGCAATTTAATTTTCATAACTTGCTTTGGAGGATTTTATGAGGGATCTCAGCTTCTTACTGAGGCTGGTAAGGGAATTTTTTGCATCCTGGGATTTTCCTCTTTTCTGCAACAGTTTCTTCCTTTTGTTGTATAGTTTGTTTATGGCAGGGGACCACCAGGTTGGCATCCTTTTTTTGGAGGACAGCGTCTTGGTTCTATTTGTGATGGCACTATTCATGCACAAGTGGATGTGTTCGTACAGTGCTTTAGTGTAGGATTCAGCAGTCGAACTTTCAGCTCCCATCTGCATGGGTGTCATGATGTTTGTCACTTCTGACTTGAGTAGCATGAAGTTGGCTTTGGAGAAGTTTTTTACAGAGGTTTCCTTACTGGGGGGGTGGGGGTGGGATGTGGATGTCAAGGGTGATTAGCTTATAGCTAGACCTGACCAATGAGGGGGTGACCACTGGTGTGGAGCATCTATCTTCCATGTTGGTAATGACCAGGTCTAGGATACTGGAGCCCCTGGTTGGACAATGGATTAGCTGATTCAGGACATTGCAATGTATGAATTCCAAGAACCATTGGGAAAAGGTGTTGGTACTCAAGTGGTTTTCCCAGTTAATGGCAGGGTAGTTGAAATCACCCAGTATTAGGGTGTTTGGTTGTATCTTAATATTTTCTAGTATGTTTAGAAAGGTGTAGTGAGAATCTTGGGGCATGGTAGGGGATCTGTAGCAAGCTACAATTTGGATTGTAGTCTTACCTAGTGTTAGTTGAACCTGGAGAATTTCAGATGCATTGTGTCGGGCAGCTAGCCTGGAGGTGTGAATATCCTTAGTGAATATGGACACTCCTCCACCTTTAGTGTTTCGGTCTTGGTTTGCTGGCTGAAAAGTGTGGTAAGAGTTGTAGCCTGGTATTGCAGGGGGCGCTCTCTGGAGCCTTGAACCAGGTCTCAGTTACTGCACAGATACCAATGTTCTCCATTTTTAGGAGTGCCTCAAGAGAGTGCATTTTGAGGTTTAGACTTCTAGCAATGAGTAGCATTACCTTCAGATTTTGCATGCTTGTTACGGTGGTGCTTTTGTCCTTTGAACCTTGCTTAAAAAAGGCACTACAGGGGTGGCAATATGGATATATGCCTTTTCCAAGTCCAAAACAATGTAAACATTATCAAATAATTCTTTATAGCAACATAGAAAGATAGACAGATAAATAGACAAAGTGATACATACAGATATAGATTGTGCCTGTGCCTGTAGATGCATGTATACCCATTCTTTGTCTTTGTCTCTCTCTCTCTCTCTCTTTCTCTTTCTCTTACATGTGTACACACACACACACACACACACACACACACACACACACACACACACACACACACACAAACGCACATACTTACTTGTGGCCATTCATACTTGAATGAAAAAAGAGGAGCCCACCCTACAAGTGGTGAGAACAACATTATGGAAAATGAAAATAGCAGGTTCAGCTGACTGGAGAATAAGCATACTAGTGCCAGTATACAAAAACAAAGGGGCCATCCACAACTGTGGGCAGTACAGAAGTCTAAAACTCCTGTCACACTGCATAAAAGTTATGAGGAGGATGATTGATAAACAAATACTCAAAATAATAGAAAGTAAGATGGGAGATGAGCATTTTAGATTCAGATCAGGATGCAGCACAACTGACCCAATGTTTGAGGTGAGACAGGTAGTTGAAAAGAATATAGAGATGAGGAAAGAGTCCAGCTGAGCATTCCTTGACTTGTAGAAAACACATGACAAAGTCCCAAGAAAGCTGATTTTGGCAATTCTGCTGTGGTTTGAAGTCCCAGATACACTGGTAGAATTAGTGCAGGTTGGTGTAAACCTTGGCTCTAGACAATTGTCACTTTTGAAGTGACACCCTGACCCCATGTGCAAAAATGGGAAAAAAGGATTGTAGATGGATGGATGGATGGATGGATGGATGGATTGATGGATGTACAAGGACCCATTGACTCAAGTACGAACACATTCAGACTCACAGAGGTGGTTCCCAGTAAGAGTGGCTGTGCATCAAAGTTCATCTCTGAGACCACTGCTGTTCATACTGGTGATGGACCTCATAAGCAAACAGGTTGGTGGGGTCAGAGTAACAAAGTTGCTATAAGCAGATGAAGTGGCATTACAGGCAGACTCAGAGTAAGAATTTCAGCAAAGGATAGGGGAATGGAATGTAAAACTGAAGGCACATAGGATGAAACTGAGTACAGAAAAGACAGTTGTAATGGCAACAAATAAGGGAAATCAGAAGAGGTTGAGAATTAAGATAGAAGGGGAAACAGTGTAACAGGTTAACTGCTTCAAGTATGTGCATGGGCTGTTTGAGGACAAGGGAAGTCTGAATGAGGAGATCAAATATAGAATCAGAGGGCTGCAGCCAACTGGCACAGAGTGACAGGGATAATGTATGACAGAAGAATGCCAAAGAAGCTGAAAAGTAAGATGTGCAAAACAGTGGTGCAACCAGTACTACTATATGGTACAGAAACCTGAGCAGTAAAGGTAGAGCAGTTGAGGCAGCTAGAGGTGGAGATTAAGTGCCTGAGATGGCTGGTAGGATGCACACTATGGGACAGACAAAGAAATGATGACATCAGAGCAGATGCCAAAGTTTCTCCAGTTGCAGAGAAAGTCTAAGAGAAGCGATTACAGTGGTTCAGGCACATGTGCAGAAAAGCCAAAGACAATCAGGTGAGGGAGATGTGGGACAGACAGGAAAAAGGCAAGAGGAAACGAGGACATCCAGCAAAGAGATGACTGGATTGTGTGACAGAAGGCCTGTAACAGTCAGGCATGATTGTTGAAGAGGGTAGGGGAGTGACATTGAATCGAGAGATGGTGACAGTTGACACAATAGTCTGTCTCCATGTAGAAGATGGGGGTAAGGGAGCTGATGATGATGATTCCTACTCCTACAGAAAAATACCCATGTGAACACACATATATACATGCTTACATAGACCCTACCACTCCCTCTCTGTTAAACTCCCAATGCCTACCTCTAATGTGGTCTTTCCCACTGAAAAAAATGGGTGAACTGGCCTTTTGGCCATGTTAATTAAAGTGGCTGGCCATGTTAATTTACACAACTGAGTAAGTCTATGAATCACTGGACTGTGTAAATCCCTTACTGCAGTCATTTTCAGGGGAGAACACATGGCTAATTATCATATGACACTTCCCCTGGAAAACCTCATTAACACTGAGATAAGCTGTGGAGACAGCACGTAACTGTGATTCTACAGGCCATGTAAAATTACTGCAGTAGGATTGTCTATGAATCAGAAAGGGCTACCACCAGTGTAAAAATGGATATGTTAGGGCTTACCACTGGCAGTAGCTATTTCTGAATCCCACAGAATGTTTGAATCTGTTGACATAACCAGATCTGGGACTGTTTACCCACTGGTCTAGCACCTTTAGAAAAATGCATGAAATAATAAGAGCGTAGACTTTCAGATGTTTGTAAAAGGATTGAATAATTGGTAAACATGCTATTAACTGTGACATTTATGTGTGTGTGTGTGTGTGTGTGTGTGTGTGTGTGTGTGTGTGTGTGTGTGTGTGTGTGTGTGTGTGTGCACATGCTTGGGTTCTTTAGGTACTAGTCCCTTTTCCTGATTAGTCTCCATGGTGGGGATGCATGGTCAAAAATGCAATCCATCACCCACATACATTACCACATTGTATTGTATTTTGTCATTGCCATCACCATTTGGCATTAGGATACATTTACTACAAAAATTATTCCATACCAAACTGCTGCACCAGGATTTGCCAAACACGAGTTAGGTCTCATCTCAATGTAAACCAAACAAAGCAATTACTAAAACTGTACTAAAGTAATGTATTTTGGCTTTTCCCAGTTAGGGGTCGCCACAGCAGAATGCTGGTCCGCTTATGATTGGCAGTAGATTTTTACGGTGCCGAGGAGCCAGCCCGATGCCCAACCTTCAACGAAGGCACACCCATTCACGCACACACCTACCTGCATGTCTTTAAACGTCATTCAACCATGGGGAGGACATGCAGACTCCACACAGAAGGCGCTCCAGACGAGAATCGAACTGGAGAACCTCTTAAAGTTTATTGATAAGGCATGCTACACAGTACTCAGCTTGTGTTACAAAGAAGCAGTGTATTCTGCAGGCATGAATGAGTCACAGCCAATCAATATGCAGGCAGTGCTGGGGGTTATTGCCATATTGTGATGCACAGGAATCTGGTACTTTGCAAGCTCCTAGCATCACTAGGGGAGTGGATAATTGGTTGCAGGTTTGCTTGCATTGTATGGGACTCCTTCAGTGGTAGGAATTTTTATTTTAATTTTTTTATCAGGTGAGTCATCTGGACAAAGGGTGACCCAGGAGCACTGTCTGATTAAATGACTTGGTGAAAGTTACATAGTAAGTAAATGGATGTGAAAGGAATCAAACCCTGTACCTTTGACTATAGGAAGCAGTGTATTAGCAGTTTAGTGCCTTAATTCTCTGTGCTAACTGCCAGAGAAATTTCAGATTTCCTGATGCTGCAGAGATGTAGGATTGTTATATTGTATCAGTGCTAGTATATTGCTCAGCAACTGCTGAGGAACTTGCTAGCTGGGGAGGGGGGAAACAATGCAGCCACAGGTGTTCACCCACCGATTGTCTGCTACTGGTGTACCATAGCTTATACCATGGGGTCCAGTTTGTATAATACTTGTCAGGTTTGTGAATGGTGCATGATTGTGAGTTATGAGTTCATTAGCATAGGGTGCTGGGATATAATGAACTAGAATCTTTACACAGTGTCTTTCCAGTGTAAATGTTAATAGAAAATCCTAAATTGAAAAAAAAACTGACTCATACGAACAGTACTAGGCTATTAAACGGAGTGGTGGAGTTTCTGTGAACTTGTCTCGGTACACTGAATTTTGGAGAGGTGTGGTTTCGGTGATTCGGGTGGGAGCCATATACATATGTGTGTGCGTGTGTGTGTGTGTGTGTGTGTGTGTGTGTGTGTGTGTGTGTGTGTGTGTGTGTGTGTGAGTGTATCGCACACGCACACACAAACACACACACACAAACTTGGAAAAGATTGTTATAGAACAGGACAAAGACAACCCTTTCAGATATATATATGTGAAGATTTTAGTATTTATAATTTTTGACCTGTTTTATTGACAAGAGAACACTTTAGACTCTTATCAAAAGGAATTAAATTTATACCACTAAGAAAGGGAGATCTGGCAAAAACTTTGATGGATGTAAAGGTTTTTATGAGAAAAATCAATTTTCAAATACTATTTGACCATAAATCAAATGCAGAACCTGAAAAACTGGTATGAAAAAGCACCTATAACCCACAATTACATCCCCGAATAAAAAATTTTGAGGCATTGGTAGAGAAAGAGATTAGAAAAAAATATGGCAAAGTGAAATATAGAAGGAATTTAGATCCAGCTGAAATTAGTGTCCTGAATGACCTCAGAAATGATACAAATTTAAGAATTATGAAGCCAGACAAGGGAGGGGAGATGGAATTGATGGATAGTTTTAGTTATGAAGGGAAGATGAATGATATATTAATAGACGCAAATAAATATTCAACTGTTTCTAGGAATGAGATAAATATAGCATATAGAAGAATTAATATGATACTTGAAGACTTATTAGTTGATGGGTCTATCGACCAGAGAAATTTTAATTATCTCAAGGTGGAAAAACCTAGAATTCCTACAATTTTTGGGATCCCTAAACACACAAAAATGGAAGAGATCCCCCCTTGAGGCCTATTGTATCAGCAGAAGGTTCTAAAACTTTACCTCTTGCCAAATATGTTGATAGTAAACTGAAAATATTATGGTTAAAAAGAAAGAATATCCCAAGAGATTCATGAGACTTTTTAAGGGATCTCAAGCAGGAATTATACAAGGAAGATTTATCCTTCCTGACTATCGACATAGTTGACCTCTTTTCTACCATACCACAAAATGAAGCTTTAAACCTTCTGGAAGAAATTATTTAAGAAGAAAATTGCTTAACTTTGAATGAAAGGGTGGTAGTGATGCAATTGATCGATTTGGTTTTAAAATATAATTTTGCTTGTTTTAAAGGTGAATTTTTTCACCATATAAAAGGTGTTGAGATGGGTCCGGCTTGCGCACTCACCTATGCCTATTTAGTTTTGGCAAAATGGGAGGAAAAGATGGTGTTAGAATCTATGTACAAGGAGAGCTGGATTCTTTACAAGAGATTCTTGGATGATATAGTAATATTTTGGGTGGCCCCAGAAAGTGAAGTCACTAGTTTTATTGATTACCTGAATAAAAGTACCAATTTTTTGGAATTTACATACAAAATAAGCAGTGAGATATTATAATATTTAGACATTGAAATTTATAAAGAGAATTACAAATTCAATTCCAGGGTATTAGAAAAACAACATATTCAAATTCATATTTGCACTTTGATAGTGCACATCCCAGACACTATAAAAAAAAAAATAGTAAAAGGACAATATATAAGAGCCTGTAGGATGACCTCTAAAAACGAAGATTTTAACAGTGAAACTGAGTTTTTAAGAAGGATGTTTAAAGCAAGGAAATACCCTGATTATTTATTGGATGAAGTGGAAAAAGAGGTACGTGAAGGAAGGATAGGAAAACACAAGCCTATTCTATGCAATGACATTAGGGATGAGATACCTACTCAAAGGGGAAAAATAGAAATTCCAGAAAAGTTTGACAAGGCATTAGTTATAGAGTTCAACGCTAGTTCAAAAATGGTAAGAGAGATTGTAGCTAGTGAGTGGGACAGGTTTGTTACTTTCACTGATTTGGATAAAATAATAACAGACAAAATTAAAATTGTATACAAAAGTTCCAGTAATCTGAAAAACCTGTTAGAATCCAGTCATGAAAAGGGAATTGTCAAGAACAAAAAGAGGAAAGGAACTTTTAAGTGTGGGCATTGTTCGCAATGTGGATATGTTTATAACAAAGAGAGTATTTAGAGTGTAGAAACACTGTGTTGGAAGGTAAAGAATTTATAAATTGTGACACTAGTGGACTTGTTTATTTGGCAAAGTATCAGGTATGTGATGCATTCTGCATCAGTTAAACAGAACGTAGACTAAGAAAAAGAATATATGAGCACACATATGATTTGCAGAACAAGAAAGACACTAATGCCTTATATAAGCATAGTCAAGAATGTACCAATGCCCACTACTTATTTTTTGTCCTTGAAAAGGTGGACAAAAATGAACAAGGTGGTCTGTGGGAAGAGACTACTGAATATAAGGAGCTCTGGTGGCAGATCACCTTTGAAGGTAACAAAAAACCATGACTGAATGAATATATATCAATACCATCCATTTTAAAGTTAAGGGCAGCTAAATTAGAATGAAGGGTGTTACAGCAATCACCCAACAAAGTGATTTTTATTAATACCTAATTAATTTCTAACACCTTTTTTTAACATGGTATTTATAGGTTTTGAATCTATCTGAATTATGTTTTAAAGTGTGGTATTATCAATATATTTTAGTCTTTTTTCCTTGCTATTAAAAATAATCCACAAGATGGAGCCAAATCATCCTTTTTAAAAATGGTTGTTTAATGCAATACTTATAGCAAAGGCAGTTCTCTATTTACTTTGCAAGCTTTAATTTTTTTTTTTTAATTTTTTATAAAGTTTTATCTAAAATGAGTTTCAAATGTGTTTACATGTGAAATTCAAAAAACTATCAGGATCGAACATTGCCAGTAACATATACGGACTTTCCGTACAATTTCTGTATAATTGTTTAGATGGTTCTTCCTATTAATTGATGTAATATGAGATCAGTTGTTTTATTGGATCTCCCATTGATTTCTTTGTATTGTGAGGGATACTGAACTATGAATGGTTTAGTCAAGCCCACATCTGACAAATTTATTGTAAAACGAAAATGTATCTTGTGAGCATTAATAGTGTAGTTTTGTGGAATAAATATTGTGTCTGTGCGTCTAGTTCTCAGCGCTTTATTGCTTCACCATCCATTTGGACATTTTGTTGGATTTTATTAGTTTATATTGAGCCCAAGTGGTTATTTGTGACTTCAATCTGCCAACTACTTAAGGCCCTTCACAAAGGGTTCCAATCTTACTGTGTAATATTAATATTAACACAAAAGGCAGTTTGACGAAGAGCAAGGCTATTAGGAGTGGCCCACACAGTGTCACCAAATAAATATGCAAGTGCTCTCAAAACTTAAATATCACTACACAGATCAGCCACAATGAACGGTTTAAATATATTTAATAATAAATAATAAAATAACAAAACAATACTAAATATACATTCACAGTGACATCAGAGTTCAAAATCACAGGAGATATTTAAAATAGTATTGCAGTACAGGCTTACACAAATAAAGAAAAACAAAATCTAAACTAAGCTTCACTATATTCCTGACTGCATCTAAGAGAATTATACTATTCCCTAGTAACTTACTTCATTAGAGCAAAGCAGATTATGTGGTGAATGGTTCTTGTTGTTGTCAGGTCCAACACATAATGCAGAATGTCTGTCTCACTAACATACCTCTCAAAATAATATCTAAAATATTACTGCTGGTATAGTTTACAGAATGACATCATTTCTGGTCATTTGACTTCTAGTACTCATGCAAACCCCCATTCCTGAAGCTGGCAGTATTTAGCATCTACCTGTAAAAATACTTATAGAAGGACTTCTGCTGAGATCTTTGGCAGATACTAGAAGTCGTAAAACAATTACATTCCTTCATGCTTCCAAAGTAACAACTAGTTAACCATAAAAACAATATAGGAAGCTTCCCAGTACAGACTTTGTGTCTCTAGTTGCATTGAACCCTGAGAGATAGCCTATTATATAGCCTAGCCTATAAAGTAATTTAATTTCAAATATTTTTTTAAAGTTTGCTGGACTGAGATTAACCCTCCAGTTTCCTCTGCTAACGTATACATTTAAACAGTTACAATAGTGCAGGTACATTTCTGTTCTCTTCCAGTAGGACACAGCACTTTACAAATACATTTTCAACACAAACATGTGTACAGAGCAGTTTGATATACACATGACATACAGTTCTAATACATTTGTAACACAAGCATCTTGTATAAATTGGTTTGAAATTCACAAATGACATATAATTATTTACAAAATTTCAGCTATCTGTGCTGGCAATACCTCCTTTTGCCACAGCAACTTATTCCATAGGCTGGCAACATGTTGACTTTATGGGTCTATATTAGCAAATTGAAGGAACTGAAATGTGAATACCATTTCATTGACACATATGTGTCGAACTCACAGGTAACCGAACGGCCACACCACTGATTTTTTTTCCTAGGGAAAAAAATTGGTAGGCCAACTACACAAAACACACCAGTGCAAACATTATAAGGTGGGGGGCTTTGCCCCCCATGCCTCCAAATGTGGGGGGCTGTGCCCCTCACACATACCCTAACTAAATATACTAACTCCGAGATCACACTACAGTGGGGAAAAGGGCAAATTCACAGCAACGGCCAAATGATTTTTTCCCTAGGAAAAAATCAGTGATCTGGCATTCGGTTACCTATGAGTTCAACACGTGTTGAAACGGTATTCGCATTTTCATTCCTTTGATTTGCTAATATAGACCTGAGTTTATTGCTGTAGATTTTGGTCTTTAATGCAGGTTTTCTACAGCCTCTGTTTTTTCAAAGAGCTAAAAGGACAAATCCTATTTCCTTCTTAATGTAGCCCAACAAAAAGAAATGTCACACCAATATTTCTTCAAAGTAAAATCAGAAGAAATGGGACACACACACACACACACACACACACACACACACACACACACACACACACACACACACACACACACACACACACTCATACACATATAACAGCAGTAAAGAAAATAAAAGCAAATACTTGTATGTTCTATGCATCTGAGTATATCTAAGATTACTGCAAGAGAATGTTATAATTAGATTAATTACTGGAGCATAGGCTTCTGAGAAAGGATATAGATATTTCATATAACTCTTACTACTAAACGAATCAGAAAATAAAAAATGCATCAGCAATTCTTTTAAAAAACCAAACTAACTTTTAACAGAGTTTGCACCATCCTCCCTGCAGGCATATAGATTCTTTTTAATAACTCATTTGTCTCCTGCACCCCTATAATCAACCACAGAAAAGACTAACAATCTTTAGTGGGTAAAAATGTACTACTCAGCAGTGTTAATTGCAAAAGTCAAGTCCAAAGTCAACTTAAAACAAAGTTGCAATGTCTTTCCTGCAGGTGCATGGCTTCTCACAGTGTGACTTGCCTTCTTCCAGTATCCTAATAGTCTGGCATAAAAGGACTGACAATCCTTATTAGGATTCTTTTGCCACAAGTCACCTCCAGCATCAAATGGACTTTGCAATATTAATTTTCAGTGGACAAATGTACTAAGCTGTTGAGTAATGAGAAATATATTTTCCCATGTTTCCCAAACCAATATGTCACAAGGTATTTCCAAATACCTTCGAAGTATGAAATGAAGATGGAACAGTGATTGCTATTGCTGTTGCCTGGAGCCTAGTGATAAGATTGAGATGAAAATACGGAAGTCAGTACAGGTAGTAAAAAGTAGAGGAAGCCCTTTGCACCCTAGGTGTAGCAAAACAAACCCTTATCCACATAAATGTACTAATGGTAGTAAAAAGCAGTTAAAGCTATTTCCACAATCAAGTGTATTGCAAAAAAAAAATAAAAGACATTCTTTCACCTGCTTTTATTATAAGTATCAGTCAAACCCTCAGACAAGTGGCATTCCAAAAATCTGGTGACTTGCAATGATAAAAAAATAATTTATAAGCTGGTCACAACACATACAGCCACAGCTTATGGCATATCTATTTCTAAGCCCATAAGGCAAACCACAACAAAACCAAGTATGTGTCCATAGGAGACTCCATTGTGAGACACATAGATGTCCCACTCAGCAGGCTGAGAAAGGAAAGAGTCATAGTCAGTTACCTATCAGAGACCAGGATCTACCTGATCACACACAAGCACTCAGGTCATTGAACCACTAATACCAATATGACTCAGTCAAAGTCCATGTGGATGTAACCAAACTGAGATGTACTTCCCTGAGCTACAGAGAGACATGATGGAGCTTTCAGACTATGAGTCCTACGCTGGTATGAACCTAGCATTGAGCAGCATTCTATCTTATCCAATGATGATGCCACAACATGAATACAAGATAATTGACATTAATAATTTACATAAATTTTGGTGTCATTTGAAGGGGGTACAATATTCAGAAATATAAAAAAAAAATACTATAAAAAACAAGCATAAAAAGCAATCATAATGAAAATATAAACATGCATAAGAATGCATTAACTATATTGTACACATCACAGTGCTCTATGCTAATGCAGTAATCTTGAAAAATCAAATAATCTGTTGTACCTTCCCAATCCCCTTCCCTCCCTCACCACTTTTGCATAGCTTACCATATATTGCTGTCCTATAATCATTTTAAAATTGTATATGTTGCTTTAGGACACAGCAGTCTTCAACAACACAATGCTGCTGCTGTAAATGTAAAACAAAATTAAGTACCCCTCTAGCTTATACAGGTACAATTGCTTGCCCATCTTATCTCACCTATTCTGTTGCACACAGCACAGCTTTCTAAGTTGAAGTGAATTCGTACAATATCCCAAGAGTGTATTACTTACAAAACACTTTTGTATATGTAACTGAAAGGTTACAGAATTAATGCAAAGTCAAGATAAATTTCTTCCACCACCTTATGTATGATTTGAGGTAAAGTTTACGTCTGTTTTTAAAGAGAAATAAGGAGGTGAGTGAGGTGAGATGGGATTTTTCCTATCTGTATTTTGAGGGTTTGGTGTAGTGGATTGACCTGGGTGGATGGTGACCCCTAGTAGTTTGGTGGTGAAGTCTGGAGATATTATTGTGCCATTGGTAGATGCCACAGAGAAATGTAGAGGAAAGGACTTTTGAGTTGGAGTGAAGAGGAGGAGTTTGGTTTTCTTTGGGTTCAAAAGAAGGCAATGCTGAGTGAACCATTGCTCAACTATGTTTATTTTTTTTTGGGTGAGAGAGTGAAGGTCATGGGAGGATGTAGCTGAGCATAATAATGTGGAGTCGTCAGCATATTATATGCAAGTGGCTTGTGGGATAGCTAGATGAAGGTCATTAATAAATATAGAGAAAAGAAGAGGTCCAAGTATGGACCCCTGAGGGACACCTAAGGTAACAGGTAGATGGCTGGATAAAGATTTATGCCAAAGTACTGCTTGCTGTCGTTTGTCAAGGTAGGACTGGAACCATTTTATGAAAAGTGGGTCTAAACTGGGTCTAATGACAGAGATTTAAGTATGTTAATGAGAATCTGGTGGTTTACCATGTCAAATGCTTTAGACAGGTTGATAAACAGAGCAGAAGAAGGATTATTCAGGTTTTGGTGCCTGTTAATGTAGTTAGTAAAAGAAAGGAGGGCAGTGGTAGTACTGTGTGAGGGTCTGAATCCATGTTGACAGTTGGAAAGTAGATTGTTTTCGATTAAGTGGTGGAGTAGTTGTTTATGGATACATTTTTCCATAATTTTCACTAAAGGCGAAAGTAGGGCAATGGGGCGATAGTTTGATAGCTCAGTGGAATGTCCACCTTTATGTAGGGGGGGATAATATGGGAAACTTTCCATAATGTGGGGATGTAACCTTCAGTAATAGTTCTGTTGATCAGTATGGAAATAGGATAGGCAACAGCCTTGGATGATAGCTTTAGATATTCAGAAGGCAGTAGGTCTGCAGAAGGGAAGCATGGTTTCAGTTTATTCAATAGGGTTTGGATAAATGTGGTTGGGACAGGTTTGAAATAAAAAGTGTGGGGTGGGGTAGAGGAGTATGAAGGTAGTGTGAAGGTATTATGTGATAGTTGACTAGCTAGTGTTTGGATAGCATCTGTAAAGAAGGTATTGAAGGTATTAGCTGTATGGATGGGTTTTTTCTGGTCTGTATTTTGAGGGTTTGGTGTAGTAGATTGACCTGGGTGGATTAACTGCTTAATGCTAGCCCAGAATTTCTGTGGGTTGTTGTGATTAGGTTGTTGATATTGTAAGTAGTAGTTCTGTTTATCAGAGAGTATGGCCTTCTTAGTGTCATTTCTTAGCTGTCTAAAGGTTTGTTGGTCAGCGGGGTTTTTAGTCGTTCTCCATTTGTCCCAATATTTATTTCTGAGATGAATTTTGTGTTTGGTTTCATTAGAAAGCCATGGGGCAGACTTGGCCTTAATTCTAATGGATCTGGTTGGAGCGTGGTGGTTAAGAATGGTGAGGAAGGTAGAACTGAAGTAATTAATGGCTTCATCTAATAGAAGTTGTTTTAAGGGAACCCGATTGCATGCTCTTAGTTCCATTTGGAACAGATCAAGGTTAAATTTCTTTTGGATCTAATTTGTCTGATAGAGATTGGTGTAAGGGTGTTTGCTTTTAGTATGATGATGTAGGTAAGTGAGTGGTCATTTATATCATTAGGGAGGGTTCCAGAATCATAGTAGTGAGTGGGATTGTTTGTGAGAATCCAGTCTAGTATGCTTGCTTTCTTGTTGGCTTTATTTATTCTGGTGGGGGAGGTAATGGTTTGAGAGAAACCATATAGGTTTATGTGGGTGGTAGGCAGAGTACTGCTATAGGAATTCCAGTCTAAATTTATATCGCCTAGGATTATGGTTTATTGAGGCAGGTGTTGGGATAGCCAGCAGATGATATTTTCCAAGGTGGCTATGTTATTACCAGGGGGAATATACATACAGATAATATAGATTGATTTAGCATTGTTAAGTTCAAGTTTAGAGATGAGAATTTCAGTATTGGAGTCTAGGAGTATATTACAGTTGTAAGTTGTTAATTGCAAGCCAGATTTAAATAGAATAGCAATCCCACCACCTTTCTTAGCTACTCTGCCAACTCTTAGGATATTATATCCAGGTGGGATAATTTCATTTTCTTTAATGATAGGCTTTAGCCATGTTTCTGTTAGGCAGATAATATCAAAGGAATATACTTCTAGGAGAGCATGGAGTTCAGTCACTTTGTTGTTGATACTACATATATTAAGATGAGCTAGTAGGAGAGAGTTCAAAGGTTTGGTAAGGGGATAATTGCAAGACTGATTATGGTTGTGAAGAGAGATAGGGGTTGCTGTTGGGCCAGGGTTGGGATGTATATCACCATCCTTTAATGTGAGGAGTTGTACAAGATAGCTTGGGTTAGGGAATTTGCTGTAAAGAGGTAACACTCTTTTGAGATATAGTGTATTATATTTAATGTGCAGTGTTCTGTGCTACTTTGCATGTAGGTAGCTAGGTGAGCATGTTATGTTTGCATGGTCATGCAGGTGTGGTAAGGGTTGAGAGTTGGTTTGTTGGTTGGGGTAGTTAGTATGTGGCTATACTGAGTGCTCATATGAGGAGAGTAGATAGGCACTCATATGAGGAGAGTAGATAGGCACTGGTTAGAAGTGGTAGTGGTATAATAGTGAAACTGAGTAGAATTAGAAAATGGTTGGTTGGATTAGCCATTGTGAAGGATTGGCTATTTGTTCTATATATGTGTTGATGTAAGTATTTAAGGTGGGAGTATGTAAAGATAGGAGGGAGTGGAGATTATGGAGGGGAGTGTATTAGGGATAGGAGATGAAAGAGAAGATGGCCAATAGGAAGTGTGGAAAGGGGTAATGGTAAGAGGTGTGGTTAGAGACTATAAGAGTAGGACCCCTGGGGGCGTGTGGGAATTGGGGGCAGGGAGGGGAGTGGAATGAGCCAGCAGGGCGAATGGAGTGGGTAGACACAGAGACTGGAGCAGTTGTAGAGGAAAAACAATCAGCAGGACTAATATGTGAAGGTAAGCTTTAAAAGTCAGATGAGATGAAGGCTACAGAGAAGTGTTCGTAGGAAAGGTAGTAGTAGACAAGGAATAGAAAAAGAGTAAGGTGGGAGAACAGGATAGCAATGCAGGTACAAAAGGAGAAATAGGGTAAGAAGCTATGTAATAGAGAGGATGAGAAGGGGGTGAGGCTGGGTAAAGGGTGCCACCTAGTGGACAGGCCTAAAAATGCAGGCAGATGTAAGAAGGAGTCAGATGGAGAAATCAAGGGAAAAGTGGGCGCTTAGTCAAAAGGAGGGATTCTAAAGAGGATGGGAGAGAGAGAGAGAGAGAGTGATTTATGTATAGACTGGGGGGGGGGCTGCTGGCTGCCTTAGCTCAATACGTAAATTACCTCCTGTTGCAGAGGTACACTAGTAGAATGACAATTCAGGCAGGAGTTGTTTAATACACATACTTTTCTTGTATCCTTGTTATAGGGTTTGTAGAGCAGATCGGCTGTGAGGTGTATCACAGTTAGTTGCAGGGGTTCCTTTAGGTTCAAACTGATTAGTGCTGGAAGCACAAGTAGAGCAGGGTAACTTAAGGAGCCAAGAGAGACATGGTAGTTATAAGAAACAGGAGTTAGCACATAGCAAGTTAAGAGTGGGTATATTATACTAAACATTCACCTATACTTGGATGTAGATACCAAATAAAACAGTACAGAGTATATTATGCTAAACATTCACCTATACTTATATGTAGAGAGCAAATAAACAGTGCAATATCCTTGTATTATAGATGGAACTAGTCATTCACAGAGGCAGTTAAGTAAAAGTAGCAGTTACACAATAACCTAACCCTGGTAGCAGCAGATGTAAAACATTAGTCAAGCAATTATTTAAATGATGCGTGGCAATAAAACACTTTCTGCAAGAGTTATATGTCCCTAGAATTAGTAGTAACAAGAGGATACAAGTAAATGTTGTTCCTACCTATTTAATGGCAACAATAGTCAGTCATCATTAAACAAACACTAAGGAGGACTATGCTGGGTCAGGACAGGCTTAGAAAGATCGTAAAATTACACAGTAACAGCTAATCAGGAATAGGGTGAAAGAAAACTAGGCTTCAGAGTAAGCGCTTAGGAGGCGCTGCTCAAGAGCAAATTACCAGTTATGGAAAAACAAGGTAAATATGGTCATGCTCAGAGTAGGATCTGCCTGAGAATAGGGATTAATAAACTTGCCGTAGTCAGCTTGTTATAATGCCATAGGCAGTCTGTGCCCTTACTGGCTTGTTATAAAAGCCAGGATTAATAAAATAGCCGTAGTCTGCTTGTTAAAAAGCCAGAGGCAGTCTGTGCCATTGTCAGTTTGTTACAGATGCCAGTGGTAGCCTTTAATACTTATGAAATTTCAATTTACTTTATTGGCTTGTTCCACAAGCCAGGATTTATAAAATAGCCATAGTCGACTTGTTAAAAAGCCAGAGGCTGTCTGTGCCATTGTCGGCTTGTTACAGATGCCAGCGGCAGCCTTTAATACCTATGAAATTTCCACTTTACTTTATCAGCTTGTTCCACAAGCCAGGATTTATAAAACTGTCATAGTCGGCTTGTTAAAAAGCCAGAGGCAGTCTGTGCCATTGTCGGCTTGTTACAGAAGCCAGCGGCAGCCTTTAATACCTATGAATTTTCACTTTACAAGTAACTGCTGCTAGACAGGTAAGCTAACTCTTATTTAGAACTAAAAGAAACACTACGAGGGTGGTGTACTACCAAGGGCAGTGGCCAGGCTAGGGAACAGTCGGTACCATAAAGGTCCATTGTGATCAAAATGATGTAGTGTACTAATGACCAGAAAAACACTGGTTTCAGCGTTGGACACACAATAAAATTGCTTCATCTGTCAAGAAGCCACTAAAACCAGCGAGTATAGCTGGTTAATTACTATGCTCAGGTTACCTTTAGTGAAACACCACGAGGTTGGTGTAGTGGACCGAGCCGTGTCTAGGCTTAGGAACAAGCGATGTTGAATCAATGTGCTGTAAATATGTAGCAGGGTAGATAGCTTACAAAAATGCCGCTATCAGCTTAAACATGCTGCAGGCATTAGATAGAGCATTTTACAGTCTAGGGATGGCTTTGCATCAACAAGTGGTGAGAAAGCTACTATTGCTAGTATACAAGTAGGAAACGCTACTAATGGCTCAAGTGTGCAAGCAATCAGCAGTTAGAGCATTTACAGTCTAGGTAAGGCTTTACGAAGCGCGGGAAAGCAGTCGCCATTAGAGTTGTACATGTAGCAAACTCTAAATAATCCTAAACAGTTTTCTTGCTAGAGTAGCACAATACAAGCACTCCAAAAATATTTTATACCATGAATAAGCCTTAAGAACTCAGATAGTCATTATAAAACTGCTTTACAAAATGTCAAGAAACATGTTGCTACGACATTTATACAATACAAGCACAGTTAGGTTAAGACATCAAACAAAGGCCTGGACAGCTTGGAATATCCAAACCTACCAATAGATACTTATTAAACAAAAACCTTTGTTAAAAAGAGCCTCAATAAAAAAACATACAATAACTACATACCACAGGGGTTAGACATCGGCAGAGGGAGCAGACAGCAGCCAGGGCAAATCCCTAATCCTAAAGATGGCGGCTCACTAAGCCCAGGGGGGTTTCATTGCAAGTAATATGGATGGAGGAGAAGTGTAAAATAAAGAGAAGGTGGAGCAGATGACACCACAGATAAGGGGGAATGTAAGTTAGTGGTGACGTAAAGTGATAGAAATGGAGGTGTGGTAATATAGGGAGAGAGTGAAGATAAGAGGGAAGTATGGATTATTTCAGCCGTATGTGATACAAATACAGCGCTAGGATTGAGAAAGGAAGTTTTTTAAGGAGTGTTTGAATGCTAGTTATTAATTTGATATTCATGGGGATATTGTTCCACGCTTTTGTCACTGTGTTGAATTATAAACAATGTCTGATAGATTTTTGGGCTTAAGAATTGCAAGGAGTTGTTTTTTTGGAAGAGCAAAGGAGGCGGTTTAGTAAGTAAGGATTTAAAATAGAGTTGATAGTTGGGCAATGTGAGGGTTTTTATATCATTCTGTGGGCAAAGAGAAGCTGACAATAATTTAGGTACAAGGGTAGTTCAAGCCATTTTAAAGATTTAAGAGCAGAGCAGTGATGAGAATTATAAGCATGATTTGCTGAAAACCTAGCAACTTTTTTGTAGTGTAGCTGTAGTTTTAGAGTGGTCTGAATATTGTTAAGGATGGGTGAGGCATAAAACAGAGAAGGAAGGAGATATGTATTGGTAACTACAGTTCTAGTGGTCTTAGTAAGAAACATTTTTTGCTTTGTTAAGCATGCCAAATTTTGGTGTGTTTTTTTATGCAATTATAAGTATGAAGGTCAAATTTCAGCCAATCATCTATTATGACGCCTAACAGTTTACTGTGGTAAATTACTTCTATAATTGTCTTTTAATAATGTTTGAGACTTAGGAAAAAATAAAAGCAGTTTGTTTTTTTAGGACTGAAAAAAAGATAATTGTCAGTCAGGGGATTTGTATTGGGTAGGACTGGGTTAGTGGGGAGCTTTATCTAAGGGTCTCTACAAAGTGTATGAAATGGGAGTTAAATTTAACAGCCATTACCATGGGAGAGATGTTTGGGTAGGTGTGGAACATTCAGTGTTTGAGGCTGTAAAATTTTATTTACGTAGGCCCACAATT
Organism: Protopterus annectens; assembly: GCF_019279795.1. Classification (NCBI taxonomy): domain Eukaryota; kingdom Metazoa; phylum Chordata; order Ceratodontiformes; family Protopteridae; genus Protopterus; species Protopterus annectens. The sequence continues at coordinate 521,125,398 of NC_056730.1, read as the reverse complement.
TTTGATGATTATGCTTTTGGTTAATTTGGAGGTATAAGTAGTACTGTTTGTTGTCGAGTGCTTTTTTGTGAGATTTTGAAGTTTATAACATTGTAAATGAGCTGGGGATCTGTATTTTTGCCATCTTCTCCAAGCTTTATTGTTCTTTTTCATTAGGGTTCTACTTGAATGGGATAGCCAGGGACTCCGATTAGTCTTAATGCTTCTCTTTCTTATTGGAACAAGACCGTTAAGAGTGTCTAGAAATAACGTCTTAAGTTTAACAATGACATTGTTTAACTGTAAGGTATAGAGAGAGGACCAGTAAGGGGATTTGACAGTACTATTGAAAACATCAGGGTTAAATATGGTAAGGTCAGGGCACTCCTTATAAAGGTATTGTTTGATACAATGGGTTAATATTCTCTGGACATAAGTTGGATAATGGCCACTAAAGAAGTCAGGGAGGATTCCAGATGAGCAGTAATGATTTTGGTTAGAAACCAGGATCTAGTCAAGAGTGGATCTAGTGTTGCTGTTTTTGTTAAAACATGTATGGGAAGTTATAAGTTGTGTAAAGCCATAAGGTTAATACTGGCAGAGGGGTTGTCTGTTACAAGGTTTTGCCAATCAGCGTTGGCATCACCCAGAGTAATAGTTTCATAGCGTATAGCATTAGTTATCCAGTGGAGAATCTCTTCTAGAATAGCAATGTTCTTTCCTGGGAGAATATAGAGCACAATAATACACAACGTTTTCTGATTATTTAATTTAAGGAGGTAGATAATGTAACACATAGGTTCATAGGTTCATAGGTTCGTACTAGGCTATCTGCCCTTGGGCATTTATAAGCCTAGCCAGTGTGTGTGTGGCTTTCACCACCCCTTAGGATGAGAATACTACGCCCTTTTAGGGTTTAGTTTACTGTGCCTCTGTCTAGTAGTGACACAGAGATGACCCACGGGGTAAACCTACGATCTCCCATCCACTCGTCTTGATTTCTCTTGAATAGAGTCAGTGAGGGGCTCTGCCTAACATGGACTGGGATTCTGTTCCAGAGTGTAGGGAGCCTCTGGGTTATGAATCTGTCCCTCCAGCACGTCCTATTTATTTCTGTGTTGAGGTTTAAGTCTCTTGCTCTCGTGGCTCTGATGGATTTGGATTTTCTAAGGTGGAGCATGTCCATTAATTCCGGACTGGACATGGCCTTGTACGTCAGGCACAGATCACCTCTGAGTAGGCGGTATGCGACTGAATAGAGCTGGAGTTTTTTCAGTCGGGCAGCATATGACATATGTTTAAGACCCTTTATCCTCTTGGTGAGGAACTTTTGGGGTCTTTCCAACTGCTGCAGGTGTCGGGTGAGATACATCCCAAATGGGGCATTGTACTCAATCATTGGCCTGATAAGAGAAGAGTACAGGGGCACAATGACCTCTCTTGATCTAGATGTGAAATCCTTCATGATAAGGTGGGCAATATAGAAGGTTTTCCTAACCACTTTGGCAATGTGAGTGTCAAATGAGAGGTTACTGTCAACCTGTGGTAATTTGTCGGTACCTTGTTTTTCCCAAAGGGTATGACTATACATTTTTTGGCGTTCAGCTTAAGGCCATGGCTCTGGCACCAATTATCCGTTTCTTGAGGCCTCTCTGAAGGATGTTTGTGTCCGCTGGAGTATCAATTATGGCACCCAGTTTGCAGTCATCTGCAAACTTTGTCAGCCACAATCCTCCTATGTTTGCCTGTACCTCGGAAAAATAAATGCCGAACAAGAGGGGTCCCAGGACTGAGCCCTGTGGTACACCGCTTGTGACTGGCTTAGAGTCTGACATAGCTCCAGCAACTCTGACCCTGTGGGTTCTGTCCTTGAGCCAGTTTGCAACCCATCTTGTGACATATGGGTTTACATTTAAGCTGGTGAGTTTGTCTATGATGCCCGAGTGGGGTATTGTGTCAAAGGCTTTTGCAAGATCAAGGTAGGCTGTGTGAACTGCCTTACCCTCATCAATGGCCCTAGTGACTGTTTCAAAAAAGTCGACCAAGTTCAAAAGGCAGGATCTGCCCTTGACAAAGCCAAATTGGGTAGGATCCAATGTCTGTAGGTCCCCAATGTCTTTGTTTATGAGTTCCATAATGATCCTCTCCATAGCTTTGCAGACCAGGCTCGTCAAGCTTATGGGGCGGTAATTTCCAGGGTCCGTAGAAGCACCGCCTTTGTGAAGTGGGACCACTGTTGCCGTACGCCACTCTTTGGGTATGTATCCTGTAGTAAGGCTAAGATTAAACAGCAGCCTTATGTGTGGGTTTAGTTCCTCTTGGAGTTCATGTAGCACACAGCCCGGGACACCATCCGGTCCCATTGATGCTGTGTTTTTAGCTTTAGAGAGGGTGGCTCTCACCTGGGCATCTGAGATGTTAGGGAGGCTACACTCTACTGGGATAGTTATTTCTCCTTTTGTGGGGCAGGGGGAGGAGAAATTTGCACTGCACCTGTCTGCCAGAATGTTGGCAATGTCAGTGGGTTCAGTGTATTTTGTGTCATTTTGGACTAACTCTGAGCATATCTGGGAGTTTCCACCCAGGTTTCTAACATAGCTAAAGAAGGCCTTGTGATTGTCTTTTGTGTCTTTTGCGATTTTTCTCTCAAAGTTGGCCTTGGATGATTTTATGAGTGATCGTAGTTTTTGCTAGTACTGATCAGAGATGCCTTCCCTTTTAGGGATTTTGCTCTGTCATGTAGTAGCTTCCTCCTCCTGTTGTAAAGTTTGTTTATGGCTGGGGTCCACCAGACCGGGCCTGCCTTTGGGGAATGAGTCTTGGTTTTAATTGGGATTGCATGATCCATGCATTCTTGAAGGTGCCCATAGAAGGCATTTGCAAAGGATTCAGCAGTGTGGGTTGTGGTTTCCACTGGCCCAGGGGCCTTGAAGGATACCACTTCAGTCTTAAGAAGTGTGAAGTTGGCTTTTGAGAAGTTCTTCACTGTGGTCTTTTATTGCAGGGGTGGGGGCGGGATGTGGATTTCCAGTGAGATTAATTTATGGTCTGATCTTACCAAAGAGTGATATACTTCCAGTGTGGAGCATTTTGTCCCCATGTTTGTGATGATCAGGTCTAGTATATTGTCTCCTCTTGTGGGAATGGTGACTAGTTGTTCCATTGCATTTGAGTTTATGAATTCTAGGAACCTTTGGGCTAGGGTGTTGGGGCTTGAGTAATGTTCCCAGTCTATGTTTGGGTAGTTGACGTCTCCCAAAATGATGGTATTTGGAGAGACATTCATACTCTCCAGTGTCTTCAGGAAGGCTGTGTGGGGTTCCTGAGTTTGAGAGGGTGGTCTGTAGCATGCTACAAACTGTAAGGCAGTTTTGCCTATGGTTAGTTGCACCTGGATGGTCTCTGATGCTTCGTGCATTGCCACTAACCTGGAGGTGTGGGTATCGTTGATGAATATGGATACTCCCCCTCCTTTTGTGGTTCGGTCCAAGTTTTGGGGCCGGAAAGCCTGATATGAGGTAAAACCTGATAGTGCTGGTGTGCTCTCAGGAGCCTTGAACCAGGTTTCAGTCACTGCACAGACATCGATGTTCTCCATACTGAGGAGGGCTTCGAGGGCGTGCATCTTGAGGTTTAGACTTCTGGCATTGAGCAGCATTACCCTTAGTTTTTTTCCACTTGTGTTTTCTAGGGAGGTAGGTTTGTCATTTGAGCCTTTCCTAAAAAGGCACTATGGGGGTAGCAAGAGCCTTGGCCAATATCCGGAAGCCCAGGGGTGACAGGTGCAAGCCATCCTTGTGAAGCAGCGTGGCTTGTCAAGCATGTCATCCCAAGCAGACAGACATTGGATCCCCTTTGAATGACACCAGTAATTAAGCCAATTGTTAAAACTGATCATTTTGTCTTTGTACTGTGGCATCATTCTTGGTGAGGGTAAGATGCTGCTCAGGGTCAGGGTCATACCGGCCTGGGCTACATAATCAGAGAGCTCCTCTATGTCTCTTTTCGTGTAGTCCAGGGAGGTACGTCTCAGGTCATTCACACCGGCATGTACAATGACTGAGTCATATTTGTACTTGCTGTGGAGTGACCTGAGTGCTTGTGTAATGTGGCGGATTCTAGCTCCCGACAGGCAGCTTACTGTGACCTTTTCCTTGTTCAGTCTGGTGAGCGGGACGTCAGTGTGTCTGACTATGGAGTCACCTATTACAAGTGTGTCTGGCATGTTGTTTGGCCTTAAGGGCTGTGACTGTTTAGCACACTGACTTTGTGAACTATGTAAACTTGTCACAGAGACCAAATTAGTTTTTCCTTTGTGTTTTTCATTCAGATTTAGACTTCTTTGTTTAGAAGCTTGAAAAATGGAAATACCATTTTTTGTCTGCCTTGTCAATATCAGGTATCACAAAATAGTGCATGTAGAATAGTGCATGTCCAAGAGTAAATACTAAGGTGCTGCATGATTCTTCTCAGGTAAACAGTGTACTAATTATAATACAAGTATGTAAAATAAAGTGAAACATAAACATTGCTTATTTTTGATTTGTACTTCTTAATATGGGGCATCACAGAATAATGCTATCAATCTATGAAGATAGCATTACTGACAGTCAGACAGTCAAAGCCATATTACTGTTTGTTGCTTTTGAACTCTGTACCAATGGCATCTTCTAACATGTAAATTATTTATAGTCACTTAAAATAAGTTGAAATATCTTCTACCTGTCCCTTTGCTCTGCACAGGTACAGTCACACAGAAGAAATGTGTTACCCTTTGCAGTCCTCTATTCCTTTTGATTTTTTATTGTCTACATAATGAAGATTAAAAAAATTGTTTTTACTGTCACCCTCAAGTGGTATTTTCAGTTATGTAAAATAAAGTAAAATCCCTGCCCTCCACTCCACCCTGCCAATGTGCGGTTACACACAGACTGAATGATTGTACATTCTTTGCCAGTGATGCTGCTTGAAATCAATGTACAGAAATCTGCTTCACTAATCCAAGAATAATTTAGCCAGCTACATGATATCAGATCACAATGTTGAAACCTTTCTTTTAACTTCAAAAAAGGGTAAAATGATGAGTAATGGCATGGTCTAGCCTGCTGGCCCCATTCACCAAAAAGCATGCTTGGGCCTCCCACCAATGACCACCAGATGCTAAGGACTGAAATACTAGCTTAGCTTGTCATGAACACCAGAAACCAATATTACCGCACAGCATTTTTATGTATGGTGTTTTACAGGAAGAAAGTCCATGCAGTCTCAAGTGTACGATTTGCAACACCTATGAAGAAGTGCTTACAGCCTGAAAGTAATTTGGCTGATTATTCTGTAGAGCTATTACTGATGGAAATGTTTCTATATAAGCAAACATTCCTCATTTTGAATTTCAGAAACTTCATGTTTCTAGCAATTCCACATTGAAATGGTCTGTCACACATTCAGCATTAAGGATTTTTTAAATTGCTATTAATGATAAGCAACAATGAATTATATTAATTCATCAAAAGAATGTTTTATAACTATAACACATTTTAACCATCATGTGAACTTCCTAGATGAAGTTGTTAGCAAGCTGTTATTAAGTGTTCCACATTTTGCCCATTTCTTCCACATTGTAAGAGGTAGTGTCCCGCATTTTGGAGACAAATTGAAAACAGGACAATCCTGGTGGACCTCTCAGTTCTCAGATGTTGTAAATGCAGTGAAGTTGGATGTTTATGTAGAAACCACCCTATGTAAAAGGAATGCATAGACTACAATGTAAATGCAGCTAGCATGCATTTTTATAAAAAATATATAAAAACCATAGATGTATAATACAAAAAGAGCAGGAAAACAGTGTGTTTGTACAGCTGACTGTAGTATCATGCAACAAGTATCAAAGCAGAAACTCAAAAATTCTGTAAATGGAGTAGCTATAGATGTCTGTAGATTGTCTGTTAGATTCCAGCATGCCTTTCAAACTGTCACTGATTTCATGTCATATTTTGCCTTTTCCTTCACAATATTTTTGTAAACCGGTCAATAATGAACAACATTAGACTTTTATACTTTTTATTGTTCATAAAATGCATGTTAACACAAAACCTGTCATTCTATTAATTTTTTAAGTTAAGTGATTTAGAGTAACATTTAAAAATAGTTCTTGATTGTGTGCTTTTGTCACCCTCCCCTTATTTCTGGCTTTGTCCAGAATTCGTGAGCACAGAAGTTGAGAGCTATGGATTCCAGTTGCATGATGACCTTTATCTCCAGTGAGCTGTTTTGCAAGGACTTACTTGAGCAGCCAAACAAGTCGACTGCAATGATTGTATATTATGGGAAGAAAGAGTTCTCTACTGCCAAGTTTACATTTAATACCAAGGATGTGATGATTATTCAGTTTGTAGGGGATGCAACAAAGTCAGCACATAAAGTAAAAACAGAAAGGGCTTTCTTTACTGTATAGGAACATGGAGCCAGGGACTTTGTTAGTTAAATGAACAGACAATGGTAAAGAATGTGCTGACATAGAAATGGTCGCCTTCTCCCGCTTACAATGGAAATGGCCTGAAGAGGAGAGAAAGCAACTATGGGTTCTGGAGGAAAGTTACATAGAGGAAGGGGTGAAACTCTGTTATGCTGATGTAATGGAGAAGTGGCAGCCTGCAATGACCAGTCTTCTGGGGAAACAGCCTAACTTCATCGTAGCTCAGTGGAAAGACCTACACTTGTATGAACTCAAAAGAAAGTATAAATGACTGAGACAGCGCCAAGGAGGTCAGGCATTTTTTTTTCTTTTTCCGGTATGCTGAAGCAACCCACAATTTAATTTAAAGGGTATTAAATAAGGGAAGGGATCAATAAAAAGCTTATGGCACATTACCCATATAACACCATGGCACTCAAGTCAGCTAGAGCTGGAACATGGTGAAACAGAGTCCTAGGCAGGTTAATGGACGAGCCCTCCACCAGCCATTCCAGTGTCCCATTACCTGGCTCATTTTTTCCATCTACTATTCATACCTGTTAGTGTGCATGCTATTTTCTCCTTTACTTTTGCAATGATTACAGATATTTGGATTTAATTTAAAACTTTTATTTAAAATTTGATAGCATAAACACTGATGGCCATTTGCTAAGCAAAACAAAACAGTCTCATTTTAAAAACAGACTTGGTATGAGCAGCAATAAACTTCTTTTCCCTTGTAACTCACTTTAATTGAAAATGCATTGACACATTCATAGAAAATGCATCTGGGCAGTGGTGGATTCAATGTGCCTTGAGCCCATGATGTTTTCAAACTATGGGCCCCCACCCACATTTTTAAGACTATGCATAAATGCACATATTCTTTGATTCAACTGATTGTTTAAATTATACTATTTATTTAGTACAGCAACTGGTTAGAGTGTGCTTCAGATTTCTAGTTTTGAAAGTTTTTTCAGTAAGCAGTGAAATAAAATGTATGAACCAATTATGTCGAAAGTACCCATTTTAGATCATTTCTATCATAAAAGGCCACTCAAACTGCTGTCATTATAATGCACCAATATCTGTATTCCACAATTACAGCCACTTTATTGATTGTGTGTATACATCATGTCTGATTGAGATAAAACAGTGACAACAAAGTATTCCAATTTGCTTTACAAAAATGTCTTGCAACAGACTAATGACTTTTTTAACTTTATCAGCTCAGCAGGGTCAATCATTTTTATCCATAGACATCCCTCAAACCCAGCAATTATAGCTACATTGTTGACTGCATCCTTCTCAGATGTCTGTGTCCAGTAATAATAATAATAATAATAATAATAATAATAATAATAATAATAATCAAATTCACATTTTTAAACTTGTTTTACACAAATGCAGGAACCAAAGTATTCCAAATTAATTCACACACACACACACACACACACACACAAATTAGCCCTGCAAAGTCAGATTAAACACTGTTTAAAAATGGTCAGATGATAAAGACATAAGAATCTTCCAGCCACAGAGAGCCCCACCAGCAGTTATAGCCTCTTTGACAACTGTGTAAGCCCCTTATTGTATGAAGAAATAAATCACATATACTTTAATGGTATACTTGGATGAACTACAAAAAAATGCATAAAGATCACTAGTATCAGTCTGTAACATCCAGCCATGTGTAACACAATTTAAATAGAAGTGCATTTATGACAGCATAAGAAATATCAACCACCCGATAACATATGTTAAGTAAATGTTGTTGTTCTTGTTGTTGTGTCTTTCGGCTTATCCCGGTTAGGGGTCACCACACTCCGGTCCGCTAATGTTTGGTAGTGGATTTTTACGTGCCGAGTTAACAGCCCTGATGCACAACCTTCAACAAAGGCATGCCCATTCATGCATGCCTCCACATAGAAGACGCTGTAGTTGAGAATCGAACTTGACAACGTCTTGCTGTGAGGTTACACCGCTACCGCAGCAGCACTACCGGTAAATGTTATTGGAATAAATTCACATTAAAGAGAAGTTACTAATGCAGAGGATACTTCATTTATAAATGCAGTGCCTGCTGCTCTTGAAGAATAAATTGTCTGGGCTACATTAAAGTTGGTGTGCTGGTGATATTGCCATACCACTTAGCTAGGGTTAAACTATTCCCAGCACCATAAAGTCTGCTCTTCAAATTTTCTCTTAGAACTAGCCAATTGTTTGGTTTTAGCACACAAATATGTTTCTTTGAGCTCAGCACTTGTTCAGAACTCAGAATTTAGCACTAAATAAACTACAAATTACTACAGCACTCAACTTTCCTCACTTGTTTAGAGGAAAACAGTTTTTAGTACTTAATAAATAAACACCTATCCAGGCATGTCTAAAAGTCAGCTCCCGGTGTTTTCTCCTATCTATCTGATGAATCTGGGCATACTGTGGCAATGCAGCAATTGCCTCATGTACACAGACAACCCTCTCCTCCTACCACCCAACACTACAACCTGTGAGAAATGCACTTACATAGCCAAACTGGAAGCAAAGCTCTCTTCACCCAAGACTGGACTAGACAGTCAAGAGAAGAAGGTAAACACTTGCACCACACCACACTCATCATATAGTCCCTCAAAACCTACACCACCAAACCACACACATAGAAACACAAAATACACACCTACATTCACAGAGGCTGTCAATAAAAATCTGCTCAAACAACAGAGACCTCCAAAGCAGAAACGCAAGCAACCTCCACTCCCCCAACACAACCCAAATGACACATAGCCCACAAACACAGTATGCCACTCAACCACAGCCCATAAGGCATAACAACGTACCCAACACTCTAGTCACAGATGACTCTATAGTCAGGCACACTGATGTTCCACTCACCAGGCTAAACAAGGAGAAAGTTACTGTCAGCTGCCTGTCGGGTGCCAGGATCCATCACATAACACACGCACTAGCCCTGAGTAGCATCCTGCCATCACCCAGAATAATACCACAGTACAAGGACAGAATGATTGACTTCAACAATTGGCTAAGCTTCTGGTGTCATTCTAAGAGGATCCAGTATTCTGTCTGCCTGGGATGACATGATCGACAGACCATGATGCTTTGTCAGAGATGGCCTGCATCTGTCAGCCTTGGGATTCTGGATACTGGCTAAAGATCTTGCCACCCCTATAGTGCCTTTTTTAGGCAAGGTTTAAATAACAAATTCACCACCGTAACAGCTACAGGGGAAGCAAAATCTGAGGGTAATGCTACTCAATGCTAGAAGTCTAAACCTCAAAATGCACTCACTTGAGGCACTCCTTAAAATGGAGAACATCGACAGCTGTGCAGTGACAGAGACTTGGTTCAAGGCTCCAGAGAGCCCCCTGCATTACCAGGCTATAATTCATACCACACCTTTCGGCCACCTAACCTGGACAGAAACACTAAAGGCGGAGGCATGTCCTTATTCATTAAGGATATCCACACCTCCAGGCTAGTTGCTCAGCATAATGCATTCGAGATTATGCAAGTGCAACTAACTTTGGGCAAGACCGCAATCCAAATTGTAGCTTGCTACAGATATCCCACCATGCCCCAGGATTCCCACTCGTTATTTCTTGATACACTGGGAAATTTTAGGGTACAATCCAACACCCTAATAATGAGAGATTTCAACTACCCCACCATTAACTGGGAAAACTACTCATGTACCAACTCTTGCTCAACATTTTCTGGAATTCATAAATTCCAATGCCTTGGATCAACTTATCCACATCCCCGCCAGGGGCAGCAATATCCTAGACCTGTTCATTACCAACATGGGCGGCCAGTAGTCTAAACCAGAGGTCAATTCCTCATTGGTCAGATCCGACCACAAGCTAATCAGCCTAGACATCCACATCCCATTCCCCCCCCCCCATTAGGAAAACCACCGTAAAAAATTTCTCCAAAGCCAACTTCACGTTTCTTAGACAGAAGTGGCAAACTTCACGACACCCATGCAGACGGACAATAGAGGTACAACTGTTGACTCCTACACAAATGCACTTTATAAGCATGCACAAGTGCATGGATCATGCTATTCCTAACAGAACCAAGATGCTATCCTCCAAAAAAAGGAAGCCAATCTGGTGGTCCCCTGCCATAAACAAACTCTACAACAGAAGAAAGAAACTGTTGCAGAATAGAGTAAAATCTCATGATTGGAGGAACTCCCTGGTCAGCCTCAGTAAGAAGCTGAGATCCCTCATAAAATCCTCCAAAGCTAGCTATGAAAACAAAATCGCCACTGATTCTAAAGACAACCACAAAGCATTCTATAGCTATGCAAGAATCTCAATGGCAACACTCAGAGCTGCTCTGAGTTATAGCACAATGACACTAAATATACAGAACCAACTGATATTGCCAACATCTTGGCAGATAGGTTCAGTGCTAACTTTACCCCCCTCTCACCCCCATAAAGCACCCATCTCTATACCGGAAGAATGCAAAGTTCCTGTAATCACAGTTGCACAGGTAAAAAACACACTCTACAAAGCCAAGAACACATCATCCATGGGACCTGACAACATCCCAGGCTGCATTCTACATGAACTACAGAACAAACTGATGCCCCACCTAAGTACCATGTTCAATCATAGCCTCACCTCAGGATTTGTGCCCACTGAATGGTGCACAGTGAAGGTCATCCCACTCCACAAAGGGAGAGCCACCATGGACCCTGGGAACTACTGCCCCATTAGCCTGACGAGCCTGGTCTGCAAGGCTATGGAACATATCAGCATGGAACTCATAAACAAAGACATTGGTAATGTCCAAACTCTGGACCCCAAACAGTTCAGGTTTGTAAAAGGCAGATCATGTCTTCTAAATCTGATAGACTTCTTTGAAGCAGTCACCAAAGCAGCAGACGAGGGTAAGGTGGTTCACACAGCCTATCTGGATCTTGCCAAGGCTTTCGACACCATCTCCCACTCTGGAATTATAGATAAACTCACTAAACTAGGTATAAATCCCTATGTCACAAGATGGGTTGCCAACTGGTTCACTGTCAGAACCCACACTGTCAAAGTAGCAGACTCCAAATCCAACTTCAAACTAGGGACAAGTAGAGTACCACAGGGTACAGTCCTGGGTCCTCTCCTGTTTGGTATCTACTTCTCTGAAGTACAGGCTAACACAGAAGGTCTTTGGCTAATGAAGTTTGCAGATGACTGCAAACTAGGAATCATAATCAAAACTCCTAATGATGTGGACATCCTGCAAAAGGGCCTCACTGAGACAGATGCCTATTTTGGTAAAAACTCTGTACCCATGTACTACCACATAGGCGGTAGTCTACTTAACACCGAAAGTATGATAAGAGACCTTGGGACACAGGTGGACAGTAGTCTCTCCTTTGATAATCACATTGCCACAGTAGTCAGGAAATCCTTCTATGTGGCACACCTCATCACAAAAGGTTTCTCATCCAGGAAAAAAGAGGTCATTGTTCCCCTCTACTCGTCACTCATTAGACCCATTATAGAATACAGCACCCCTTTTGGTATGTAACTCACAAAACATCTACAAAAACTGGAAAGGCCGCAGAAATACTTCACAAAGAGGATTATCAGTCTCAAACAGATGCTCTATGCAGACCATCTCAAAAAACTTCAGCTTTACTCCGTCACATATCACCTACTCAGAGGCGATCTCTGCCTAACATACAAAGCTATGTCAAACCCAGAGCTGTTGGACATGCTTCACTTAAAGAAATATCAATCCCTCCGAGCTACATACTCTAGGGACCTAAACCTTGTCACAACAATAAACAGAACATGCTGGAGGGATAGATTCCTGTCCCAGAGATTTCCCATACTCTGGAACAAACTACCTATCTATATCAAACAAAGCTCCTCATCAGCACTCTTCAAGAAAAATCTTGATGATTGGATGGGAGATAGGAAATTCACTCTGGGGATTGCTTCTGTGGCTCTGCTCGAAAGGGGCACAGGAAAATAATTTTCTTGGGTGGCGAAAGCCAGGATATCTTTTTGGCTAGGCTTATATAGGCCCTAGGGCCAATAGCCTAGTACCTACCTATGAAATTATGAACCTATAACAATTAGTATAAGTACTCCTCTTTTCCTTCGTCCATGATACACTGCTGAATATCCCTCCTGAAATCCTTTCTTTATCAACTTCAAATACACATTTCTTTCCAAGTGTGTCTTCTGTAGTGTTGCTATTTGCACTCTGCATTTTTTAATATAATTCAATATGCTTTCCTTTTTGTCTATACCTGTGAGGCCATTCACGTTCCAAAATAATATTTTTAGTGTAACCATTATGATAAGAATGTATTATTAACACCGATTATATATGATAGCTTTTCTAAATTTCTTTTTCCAGCTTTTGTGTTACATGCACCCACTAATGTATGTCAGGTTGCTCATTTATACATTTATTTCTTGTCATCTCCATTTGAACCTATGTCACATTTTAAAATACATTTTAGTTTTAATGAAAACCCTCAAACAAAACTGCAAACACACCTCCAGACCACCCCCATAACATATTAACTTAAAACAGACATACAAAACTATGTACATCTTCAAATAATGAAATTTCACCCTCTTGACAGGAATAATTGTCCCAGATTGACAACTGCTTAGACAGGCTAAACCTAACCTAAAATTAACAGTATTTATGCTAAGATGTGTTATAGCTAGGGTTATCACGTGTCACACTTTGCGAGGGACAGTCCCTCTGGGCAGTTGTGTCCTGCAAAAAAATTGAAAAAATGGCAAATGTCCTGAGATATTAGGACAAAAATATTTCCTACATTTTCTTTAATACTTGCATAAAACAGTTATTTTGTATCTGAAACACCTAAATGTTATAAGGAACAGAATAAGCAACTCAAATGCTACAATAAGCTTTTATTTTGGCAAAAAAGTGAAGTTCTGTCCTTTGTACTGGCTATGGGTATGTTTTGCCCTGCAAAATCTGACATTTCTACAAAAAATGTCCCACTTTGGGCATTTGAAAAGGTGGCAACCCTAGTTATAGCCTGTGCTTCTGCTTAAACTAATTGCTGTCTGTTCTTGTCTTATCTTTATTCCTCTTCCTGATTTGAAAAACAGCTTTGTATGTTTTCAGAAAACATTAACATTTAGCCTTTAAAAGTGCTGTACTGCAGCTTGCCTCCATGGAAACCTAATAAAATGTACATCTGTCTCAGTTACAGACTTCTCAAATTGAACATTTATTTGCTAAAGGAAAACTTTTCATTACATTCAGTGTTCTCTTATTTACTTGTTTGCACAAAAAATGTTATTAGATTAAGCCAATGGCCTTATTCCAGTCATTTAACTATGCAAAAATCAAAAACGTATTGTCTACATATATTATAATCTTTGCACTTCTACACCCCCACCCCCCATCTCAACAACTCAATATTACGGCATATTAACTTAAACATTTTGGCCCAGTCTTTCTTCTCTTTTTACACTATAATGCTTTCATTTCTTAAAACTGAAAAAGGAAAAAAAAAAAGGCATTTGCTTAATTTAGTATTTGTATCACATACAGCAACAACTGGAAATGCTTTACTTAAGATCTTCTTGAGCAGTCTCATATTCAGTGAGCCTTGTCTTCATTTCAGCCTCTTATTTTTGCAGTTTATCAATTTATCTGAATAGCTGTTTAAGGTTTCTTCCATTGTTTCCAGCCTTTTGTTATTTGAGTTTATATACTCCTTTAGTGTTTCTTTTATTTTAATCATCTCTGAGCACAGTTGATTTATTTTTTTCCTGTAAATTACTGGAAGCCACATTTTGCACCAAAGCTGGAGCTTGAACTGTTTTTTTGCTGAACAGCTGCATGATTCTTCCTAGTCAATGTTTTCTCTTCACCTTTTTTTAGTTTATTTTCTTTCATGCTCTCTAAGTTTAACGTTTGCTGGCATCCAGGAAGTGTGCTTACTATCTGGTAACTGAATTTACTAAATCTGGCAGAGTTAATAGCCCATATCTCTCAGTTTCTTTTCTCACACTGGGAAAGCTGAAATTAAGCTGTTGATCAATATGCAGCCATCTTGGAAGTGCCTGGAAGAACTGTTTTGCTTCCAGAATATAAAAATAAAAAAAAATAAAAAAAAAAATACATAGTAACAGAAAAATACAAAATAATTTAACATATAGCCCATTTTCTAAGCAGAACAATGACCCTCAGGGTTGGTATTAACAGAGAAATATCACTCTTCCAGTGGTGATAAGGCCCTCTGTCTCTAGTATTGGGCCTTATATCATCCCTGAATGGGCATTAATTCCCTCTTAACACAGGAGCTTTTCTCCCCAGGACTCCATTGAAAATGGTTTCTTTTGGCCCAATGGACTATTCTGGTTAACCAACTGCAAAAAAAATAAAATAAATAAACACTTGCTGGGCATTATTGTTTGCTCAGTAACCTAATGCATTTTGTAGATTAATTAGTCAGATGTTACTATTTTCCAATGGCATTTCCTAAATATAAGTAAGGAGAGAAAATTTATGAATGTTCTAGTGTACATGCCTAATTCTGAAATGTCTAAGCACACTCAGCAAGACAGCACCCTTCCATACATTACAAACAGCAGTAAACAGCATGCAGCATCTCACAGCTTAAGCCAGATAAAATAGTTTTCATAAGTTTTTATTTCTGAAATTTAACTAAAGAGTGTTGATTACTCTTGTTGCTTATATAGGTTTTGAGCTTCAAGTGTGGAGTTTGACTCCTGAGGCACAGAATACAAGGTGTTGTAATATTTGCAAATTACTCTAGGATGTCTGTAATACTGAAACTGTAATATTACTGTTTGGATACATCAGGGCCTCCAAAACATAACCTACATGGAAAGACTGAAAGTCCTGTCACTGTACTCTGTATCCTACAGGCTGCTAATAAAACATATCTATAGTCTGTAGCAGTCACACTTTGTTTTTTTACATTAACAGAACATGCTGGAGAGACAGCTATATCTTCCAGAAATTGCCACTCCTTTGCAATAAACTCCCAATTCACGTAAAGTAGGGCTCCTCAATAACCCTATTCAAGCACAACCTAGAAAACTGGATGGGAGACCATAAAATCAACCTGGGGGTGGCACCTATGTCCCTCATGGACAGGGGCAGTCAGTGCTGGTCATAGACCCACTCTGCGAATAATGACTATCTAACCAAGGTCAGTTAGGGAATATGGGTACAACATGGCTAGGCTTGTAAAGGCCCTAGGGCTATTAGCCTAGTAACCTGCTATGAACCTGTGAACCTATTATAATACTGAATCTTAATCTGAGTGTTTCCAAACATCTTTAATGTGCAGTGATGACATTAAAGACTTTGCCTTTAACAAAATACAACAGATAAAACCTGGTGT
The DNA here is from genome assembly GCF_019279795.1 of Protopterus annectens. NCBI lineage: Eukaryota > Metazoa > Chordata > Ceratodontiformes > Protopteridae > Protopterus > Protopterus annectens. The sequence goes on along the minus strand of NC_056730.1, from coordinate 521,109,562 downwards.
GCCATGACTCAGTGATGGTATGTGGATGTGATGGGTGCTAATCCTGCATACCAAAGACATTAAATGCAAGTAGTACCATTCTTCCTTATTTTCATACATGAGAACACACATGCACACACACACACACACACACACAGACGCACACAGACGCACACACACACACACACACACACACACACACACACACACACACACACACACACACACAACCACACACACACACACATACACACACACACGTGCACACACACACACACACACACACACACACACACACACACACACACACAAACGTGACAACGTAACCTAGTACCAAAAAATATAGTTTTGCAGCCTTAAGGATAGTGCACATTTTCCTTAAGGAAGAACAAAGCAGCAGAAATGGAAAAATCTTGATATTGGCATAGAAATTACTAAAATAGACCATTGTCACAACTTTTTATGCAATATCCATGTCAAACATCACTTTGCATTCTTATTAAAAAATAAGAAAACAGGATTCAAACTGGTATTGTTTGTTTAAACTTTAAACCATGGTTTATTAAGTTAAAACAAGAGGTGAACACTTTCTCGCTTCTCAGAATTTTATCAGATCTAAGTTATACATAGCAGTAACAAGTAATATATACTTTTCTATTTTCCATATAAATAGCGATGTACATTACAATGAAGGCTTTACTTCAAAAAAATCAGCAGTATTAAAATAATATTTAGAAACTGTCCCTGATTTGGTATTTTTGTCCTTACTTGTTTTTTGTTTTTATACCTGATTCTGGAGATAAGAGGTTGAGAGTTATGTGGGACATATAGCTATCAACCTTCCATCTCCAAAATATGCAACACTATCTCTCATAATATGTAATAAATGGGCAAAATGTGGAGCACTTGCTAACAACATCAACTGGGAAGCTCACAAGATATTTAAAATGTATCACTTTAAACTTAAAAGTGTTCTTGTGATGAAATAATATGATCCAGTATTATATACCATGGCTATTAGTGACAGACCTTGTCAGTGTGGAACAGTGAGAAACATGGACTTTTTAAGACTCATGTGATAAATATTCCTCGTAAAGGGGTACACTGGAGATGTATGGTGAGACCTACTTGAAAGCGAACATAAATGAACAAATTAACTAGACTGGAATTTTCCTTCAAAGAGACACTGGTACAGTGTTGTAATGATCCCAGAATTTGAATGTAATATAACAGCTGAGTTGCATACCTAAAATGCAATGCTTCACAATTACCTACTATGCCTAATTAGAATTTATTTCAAAATCTAGATGTGCAAACTAGTTTTCGTGAACTGATGTTCTATACCAGTTTTCTTACACTGTTATAGTAAAAATATTTTTCATTACCACATTCTTAATAAATAAGAATTATAGCATGAAAGACCCTTGCAGAAACTTCTGTAATACACTAGCTGGGTCAGACTATTCAGTGAGAAAAACACTTCAAAAATTTTTTTGAAGTCTATATTTTCAAGAAAAAACATCTCATTTGGACGTTTTCTTATGTTTACAATTAATTTCTATTCATTGTCTGATAAAGTTGAAATTGATTTTACAAAGAAAAAAATGCAATATGCTTTTTAACTTTGTAATTTCACTGTTTACTCAGTTTTTTCTCTATAACCACACCTATACTATGATGCCATGGTAGGTAATTTGCAAAGATTTATATATCATTGTGAAACATCGTGGGCAATAAAAAAATACCTTAACCTTTGAAATAAGCTGCATCTTATTTACACAGTGTTTCACTACTAGAGCATAATGTGTTAAATTTGAATGTGAGGTTCCATCTGCAAGAACTAGTTAAGAACTTGCCATTCTAGGAAGAAACTGCTTCTGATGCATTTAACGTGGAAATGCAGTAGTTTATACATTAATTTAGGTAGCTATTGTGGGTTCAGTGTTTCATGATGTCATGGCAGGAATTTTCAGCTGTGAGAAAAAGTTTTAGGAACTGTCCTTAGCAACAAAATAAAATGCAAATACAACACAAGTTATGCTCCAAAACTGTATAATTTGGCATTACATATGGTAAGGAGGTCATGTCCAGTTCCAAAGATTTTTACTTGGCACTTACATTAGAACATGACCAATACACTTTAATGTAAAAAAAAGGCTGCTGAGGGGATAGCAAAACAAATTAGTACTGGATTTCTTCTTTGAGAAAGAATATAACTTTTGATAAAATGTGGTTAGTCAAAATAATACTTTCCAACTCGATAGTTATGAATGGTGGGTTTTCATTAGGTGCGCCGGTATTCTATCCCATTTCAAAAACGTGCCCTATAGGAACTGATAAAATCTTCCACATGTGTGGTTGTAAAGCAATGAATTGAACTGACAATCTTCTACATTTATCTGTGTTTCATGATGGCCTGAACTGGCAATCTTCAACATTTGTCTGTGTGTCATGCAGAGGGCTGGTAGGCACACTGTTGGGGTAAAGTTCCTCTGCCTTGTGCTTAATGAGTGCAGGGACAGGCATGAAATGAAGAAGTGGATTACCTTACACAATATTATGTCCTTGAGGGTGAGTTGCATATATCACATGGGCCTCCACTATGAGAGGTTTAAAGGTTTAATGTATTACACAAAGGCTTATCTGTGTGACCTTTTGACCCATTGAGATAATATATATATATATATATATATATATATATATATATATATACACATGGGTCTACTTCAAAACACTGAATTCTCATAACATTGAAACTCAAAACACTGAGACCATAACATCAAAAACCCAAAACAACGAAAATTCAGAACACTGAAAGTGTGCATCATAACATAGAAAACTACAACGCACATGTAAATAACATCCCCTCTACCTATAACAACACCAAACTAAGAAACACACTTTTTACTACATTTCTGCAGGTGGGCAAGCCCCCCTGCACCCCCACACCCCCGTAAATTAAATATACCAAGTTCTAGATCGTACTACAGTGGAAAACAGTTAATTTCTTCACCTCACTGTATCACAATCAATTTTTGCATCTTTTACTGAAGACATTTTTATAGCTAGTTGGCACTCATCAGCAGATAACAATTATTCATAGCCTGTTTCCCACTTTTATATTTGAGATACATAACCCAAAAAAGTTGAGGTCCTAGCAGAGAGCACTGTGTGACATCACTCATAACCCCAGCAGGCTAGACAGGTAAACCTCCATCCCTCCCAGAATTGTTGTGTCCTGATGCTTGAACAGTGTTTTACCAATTGTATTACAAAATGATTAACAACCATGTCTTTCAATTTTCAATGATTCTTTATTTAGAACAGTGCTGTATGTATCAGCAAATGCAAGTACATTCATTCTGGACTTGCAAGCTGCTGTGTCTAAACATGTTTCATTTTAACAATATATTTTTGCAGTACCTTCTTTATGGCCTCTAGAACTGCAATGGAGAAGACATTTGTCGGGTGATACAGTCTGCATTATTTGGACAGATGATCAGAACTGTCTGATCATCATCCATTATGTAGTCATTTTATTTAAGTAACACATTTCCAGTTAATTTAATTTAATTAATGAAGTCTCAAACGGCATATTTCACACCTGAATTACATATTGCTAGGAGGTATCCAGTAAAAATAAAAAGCTGTATGTTAACCAGGCATAATCTGTGTGCAGAGCGCCGTGTTAATAGAGCGATTGCACAGTATTCGGATTCAGATAGAGAAATTATAGTTAAATTATAGCTAAACACAGTTTCAGATGTCAAGAAAGAGGCTGGAGTATGATGTATATCTTTTATAAATAATTTGTTAACCCCCCACACACACACACACACACTATGACCATCAAGCCTTCATCCCATATTGACCCATTCATTCCACCATCAACCTTTGACATTCTAGGACAATGGGGGGGCAACAGCTGGGGATGGTAGCCATCATTCAAAAGGGTTGCAAGTTTTCTATATCTTCCTAACACTCACACCGACCAGACAATAGGATACAATGCCCACTATACTCAGCATGCTTCTTCAAACCACAATGCTCGATTAGAGTGCTGTGCATTCTTTGGCAGGCTTGTAATCCATAAACATCCCTGTTACAAGAGCTATTCTACTAGACTTGCCACCAAATGGCATTCCTGTGGTAGGATTCTGTCAACCTGCTCCTTGAAATGGGCAAACAAGTGCTAGCTACTCATTCCATCCCACTATGGCTGGATCTTCCAGCACCCAGGTCACTAACAAGTCCTGGGTCATCTATAGTGAAGTTAGAGCCAAAACCTTTGAGTGATATTGGAGAATACTGGACCATGGAAGTGACGTTGCATAACTGTCAGAAATGTATGGTGGTGCTGGAGTTTGATAGTTGCCTGCTACTTTCTGATGGTGATGTATATGTGAAGAGTAGTAGATAACTGGCAAGAGCCAACAATGGATTTAGCACATAATTTTCTTTATCTTATTAGAAAGCTCTGTCTGCAGTGAATATGTGCTACCTACTCTAGGTCTCTGTTCACTACATTCATTCTATTTCGTCACTGCATCACTAAAACTGACAAAGTTAGGGACATAGACTTAAACCCTAGGGCGACGAAATAATTTGTTCTGTTATTTTTTGTAAACTTGTGTTGGTGAGCTCATTGGCATTGGCCTTGGATTTTTACATTATAAGGCATAGCACCTCTCTTTTCTTCTTCTCTTTTTGCTCAGTTTTGTTGTTACATAAGATAGACATCCCAAAGAAGCAGTTATGTTATAGTTTATAACCATGCATTGAAAAGGAGAGATAGCTACATAATAGTTAGACAGGATACCCTATCCATATAACATATTTACTAACAATAAGCAAATAGCCCTCCATATAAACAAAGAAAAAATAAAGAGCATCTTAGGTGCTTACAATAAAGGGTGGTGATTTTTTTAAATTTAATATAGTTTATTCTCTATACTAAATTGATAATAATCATGAAATAATTTGAGAAGTCTTACCTACATTTAATTAAGGAGTATTTTTAAGTTTAGTCAAGTAATAGGAAAAACAATTTGATCAAAACATTTTACACAATGGTGCTTTCTAGACTTCTGTAGTTTCCATAGAAATTCTGTAAAACAAGTTATGAAGTCAACTTGGTTGATAAGTGTTGGCAGTGGGGCTGCTTGTGATTTGGACCATTTATCAGAGATGTACATGCAACACACATAATGAATTATACTCATTTTGTGGGTTGTGGAAAAAGGAGTACAGTGTGCATGCAGTTTGAAAACATTTGTATATGATGATTATAGATGCTTATGGAGCTTTTGGAAAAATATATCTAGAAACATGTATTCACGCTTTTGAGTTATATCCACTATTACCGTTCATATGAATACCTGTGGAAACCTGATGAGTCCCAGTAGTCTAGCCATTGACACAGACGTTGAGGAAACTAAATCTCCAATAATGGCTGTTACCTTCTGTGGCACTTGGCAAATGTAATTTGGAACAATTGTCTGACTTCCAGTTAACAGCTGCAAAACACTCTGAACTGCAACAGCTTCAGTAGCACAAGAGTCAAAAATTTTAAAACCAAGAGTCAGGTTTGGAAGTAAGTGATTGTTGGAATTGATTTCCTGAATCGAGAAAAGCAGAGCCAAAGTATCCTGGTAGGACATTATGTTAAAACTGCATCAAAGTGAAAAAAAGTTCTAGATTAGTGTGCCTTGTCAATGAATAATCCAATGAAATATAGCTAACAGGAAAAGTAATTAACACATATTACAACATTTTTGGACCATACAACATAAACTAATAATGTTCCCTGTACAAAAGAAAAATAAAACAGTGTGTCTAAACTAACATTTAAAACAGAATAACCAACTCTTTGAAACAAGTCATTTTATGTCATATAATTTGTGTAAATTTCATTTTGATTGGTACAATCTTACACTCTTTTTAAAGCAAATGAGGATCGGAACTAGTTTCAGGAGTGAGCAATGTTACTCTTTCTTCCTTTTACCTCATCTACCGTGATCTGTAAGGAATTAACAAGGGCAAATATGTAAAATGTGCAGCTGGTACAGAACGTTGCATCCCTACTAAAAAGCAAATGCACAATCTACTCAGCAACCAGCACGCAGGAGATTGAAACGTGTTCAATACACAGGAGCCTAGAACGTTGCATCATGTCATTGACAAGTTTGCTGAGTTCCAGGTAAGTCATGTCGGTACATCACAACCTATAAATGCACCTATGAATGGCCACCTTCAAGGTTTCTATCACCTATCTCACTTGGACATGTAAGTTTGGAGACAATCCCTGATACAAAATTGTTTGGACATTGTGATATTGAGTAATTTGGTTCTGATAAAAACATGTCTCAGAAAGCCCAGTTCTTTATGCTATCCCTATAATAATGTTGCATTACCAGAACTCAGTGCTTCCTTGCTATGTAAATATTCTCCCTCTGAGGTTACACTCTAAGTACTGAATATAACATACTGTGTGTTTGGATATATATTCCTATCCAAATGTACAGAGCTCTGCCAAATAAGCACAACATGCCATGCATCGCTGTAGTCAGCTGTTGACCATGTCATACTAAAGGCATGTGGTTCATTGAGAAGTATGACAATGGAAGTAAATAAGCATGGTTTCAATAATCATGTAGCTCCTAATTCTAGATTGGTTGAGTACATATTAAATGAGTAACACTTCACATTCAGAAAATTTTCCATCTGAATAATTCAAACAGTTGTTGAAGCTGGGCTGTTAGACAGTACTTTTTTTTTGATGGCTAACCTCCTCCCATGTGAAAGTACATATGATAACACAAAACTACAACTACAATTGTTTACCAATGTTGTATAGGTGGCAATGATTTATATGGTAATGATGAAAGTACACATGGTGGTGTGTTGTTGTTGCTAATAAACAGTAACACTGGTACTCATATCCCCATGTTCATTTACTTTAATCTAATAACATCTAGTCTAGTACTTTCATTCATTAATTCATTCATTAATTTCAACTGTTGATGGGTTGTGCTGTTAGCTAAACTGAAGAGTGTACCAAAGAGATGTCTTCTCAGCAACTGTCTCTAACCCACCTTAGGATCCCAGAGTCCCACCCTCAGAAGCATAATAGTCTTTGGCAGCTGAAGGCATATCACAGATCTCAGATCCTGATCTTCCAGCTGGTCATTATATTTCACGATCCCCTCAGGCCTGATAGAGATTCCCACCAAAACCACAAAAGGCAGTCAAAAAAGAGGAAAAAGACTCCAGTTGGTCTGGATCATCTTAGAAGAAACAGAATGAAACTTGGAGAAACATAGGCTAAATCAGTGAGGAGAAGGATTGAATAAATTCTAAGAGGGTTTCTTTCATTGCTTGTACATCACATCACAATCCACAAGATCAGAGAGAAGATAGACAAAGGGAAGATTGGATAAACTGAAGAGAGAGGAATATGGGACTGGATAGAAAAAATCAAAAAGAGAAAGTTATTCAGAAATAGTAACTCAAAACCAATGACTCACACAAAAGTCAAAGCATTGCAAAAATAAACCAATGAGGAGGCAAGAGAGCACATGAATAAAGACAGAGAAGTTGACATAAGAGAATGCAACAGAGTTTAGGTTAAAGACATAAAGTCAAAGAAGCTCAAAGAAAAAGAGAGGGAAAAAAGGAATACTAGTTGACAAAGAGGCTAAGAGAGGAGTTGAAATAGCAAGGAACAAGACATCAAAGCCACTCTACCAGCTTCTGGAAAATGACTCAGTAAATGACACAAAGAAACTCTATTAAGTTGCAAGGCAAAGACAAAAAGATAAAGGAGATAGTCATCAGACACTCTTCATAAGGGATGCCAGCAACAACCTGCTCACCAGTCCACAGGATATCAAAGGCAGATGAATGGAGTACTTCTAGCAGCTTCTGAAAGAAGAAAACCCCATAGAAGCTGTACTGCCCCAGTCACAGCCTACAATGAAATAAGAAGAGGGGCCCACCCTAGAAGAAGTAAGAACATCACTTAAGAAAATGAAGTCATGAAAAGCATCAGGCTCAGATGAGGTCAAAGTAGATATGATAAAGATGTTGGGTGAGATGGGAGAATTGGCTCCTGATGGTACTCATAGCAGTATGGAGAGAAAGGCATATCCCAGATTATGGAGAACCTGTGTAACAGTGACAGTGTACAAGAACAAGGGGGCATTACAACTGTGGGCAGCATAGCGATATCAAACTCTTGTCACACTGCATGAAAGTTCTGGGGAGGGTAAGTAATAAATGAATATGCAGAATAGTAGAAAGTAAGATGGGAGATGTGCAGTTCTGATTCAGATCAGATCAGGATACAGCACAACCAACCCAATGTTTACAGTGAGATAGATAGCTGAAAAGGTGATAGGGATGAGAAAAGAGTTCAGTTGGGTATTCTTAGACTTAGAGAAAGCATATGACAAGGTTCCAAAAAAGCTGATTTTGACAGTCCTGTGACGGTCTGAAGTGCCAGAAGCACTGGTAGAATTAATGCAGGCTTTGTACAAGGATCTAATAACATAAGGACAAACAGTGTTTGGACTCATAAAGGGATTTCCCAGTGGGAGTAGGTGTACATCAAGTGTCAGCTCAGAGCACACTGCTGTTCATACTGGTGATAGCTTACATTAGCAAATGATATGGTACTGCAGGTAGACTTTGAGCAAGAACTCCAGCAAAGGCAAGGGGAATGGAATGCAAACCTGAAGGCATATGAGTGAAACTAAGTATAGGTAAAACAATTGTTTGTACTGGTGACAGACTACATTAGCAAACTGGTCAGTGGGAATAGATCAACAAAGCTGCTGCTATGCAGATGATGTGGTATTACATGCAGGCACAGAACAAGAATGTCAGCAGATGAAAGGGGACTGGAATGCAAAACTGAAGGCACATTGGATGAAAATGAGTACAGATATGACAGTTGTAATAGCAGCATATGGGGAAATCTGAAGAAGATGAAAATTGGGATAGAAGGGAAAATAGTGGAATAGATTAACAGTCTCAAGTGTCTGGGAGGGGTGGTTGAGGAGAACTGAAGTCTGAATGAGGAGGTCAAAGCTAGAATCAGAGGGGCTGTTGCCAGGGATAGTTTATGACAAGATTGCCAAAGAAGCTAAAAAGGTAAGGTATACAAAACAGTGATGCTTTCACTAGTACCATATGGTGCCGAAACCTGGGCAGTGAAGGCAGAGCAGATGAGGAAGCTTGAGGTGATGGAGGTGAAGTGTGTGAAAGGGGTAGTAGGATTCACACTGTGGGGCAGTTGAAGAAATTAGGACATCAAGTCAAAAGCCCGGGTAGCAATAGTTGCAGAGAAGGTCAAAGAGAACAGATTGTGGTGGTTTGGGTACATGAGCAGGAAAGCAGAAGACAATCTGGTGAAGAAGATTTGGGATAAACAGGAAGAAGGTAAGAGGAACTGAGCGCATCCAGCAAGGAGATGGATGGATTGTGTGAGACTGTCTGTTGAAGAAGGTAGGAGTGTGACAATGAATCAAAAGACATGGCGATAGTTGACATGACACCCTTACCCCATGTCGATAAATGGGGAAAAGGAGATGATGAGGATGAGGATGAGGATGATGATGATGATGATCAGACTAGCTACCCTGCCAAGGAAGTTAATTTCTGCAGCTTGCAGCCACAATCTTGTTTGTTTCAATCTCTACCCAAAGCTCATGACCATACTTGAGGAAGGGAGGCATGGACTCAGTAGACTGAGAACTTTATTGTATGACTCACCTCTCACTTCACTACCATAGTTTGATACAGTGTCTGCAGTACTGCTGACACTGTTACCATTCACTGGTCAATCTCACAGTCTCATTTACCTTTAGTTGTGATTCCTAAACTTTCTCCGGCAGCTGAGGTATCAATTCCCCCTCATCTGCACAGATCAGTCCATTCTTTTAAGGAAGGGAACCATGACCTTTGATTTGAAGGTGATTATTTTCATTCCACCTGCTTCACGTTAAGTAGCAAATTGCTCCAGTGCATGATACAGATTGTAGTGTCCTGAACCTAATAGGACAGTATCATCTGCAAAAGCAAAGATTCAACTCTCACATTCCCAGATGGGACGTTTATAAAACCTTGGCTGCATATTGATGTCCTTTCCATGAAAATCATAAACAGGATAGGAAAAAGAAATACCTTTGGTGAAGTCCTACACTCAACGTAAACATGTTTGACTAAATGCCAGAGATAAGGGCACAACTCTTATTCTTGAAGCACGTGTATTGAATGTCATGCAGCAATGCCCCTGAAACCCCATACTGTCACACTACTTCCCAGAAGAGTACTTTAAGTCATATGCCTGCTCTAAGTGTAAAAAGCACATGTAATCAGTACTGTCAAACTTGACCCCTCTAAAATCTGTACAAGGATAAATAAATGATCCAATGTGTTCCATAGCCACAGTTTGCGTTGTTCCTCCTGAATCAAATGCTTGAATACTGGGCAAAACTTTCCTTTCAGCAACAAGGCATAGATGATATCCCAGGCAGACTGAGGAGTGGGATACCTTGATAAATGGAACACACCCCCTGGTCCCACTTTTTTAAAAATGGGGATTATTATCTTAGTTGTCCAGTCCACAGAATGCCCAGCATTTTCAACTTTTCCAACTGGATCTCATGTACTCCCAGAGCCATGTCATATTAGAAATATTTGATTGCCACAGTAACCTCATCAACTGCAATGCATCCAGTTCCATTGTCTGATTCTGACACTCACTCCTCAAATAAAAGCATGTCCACCAAATTCAGAAGTTCTTCAAAATACTACTTCCACCTCTTAAAGGTGTCCCCAGTTGAAGTAGAAATTCACATCCATGCTGAGAATAGCCTGGTCAGTATCCTACCATGCCTTCTGAATCATAAAATAGATTGTCAAAACTTCATTGAGGCTATCCAAAAGTCATTGTCCATGGGCTCACCAAAGTCCTCCCACACTTGGTATTCATCTTGGCTGACTGTTTCAGCTACTACTTTCCTGACTTGTCAGTCACTTCTAGAGTTCCCTCTGCTAGCATTGCAAAGAGGTCTAATTTCTTTATTCTGACAGATTCTATTACCTCTATCTGATATCTGTCAATGGCTCCTAAATTTACCTCCATGATAGGTGTTGGCCATCCTTTGGCCATACCTCCTTGATACTGCCCCAGCTACTGAGGAATGAAACAGGATTGATTTGGATTATATGTCCCTGACCTCTCCAGGTGTAATGACAAAGATCTTTTGGTGTGTAAGTTGAGCTCATTAAATTCAGAAGCATGGGTTGATGTTCTTAGGCTGCCCTCACTATACAGTTAGGATTCCTGGGCCTGTACATTCACTCTTCCAGCTGTCTGTCCTATCTCACTACCAAAGTTTAATCTTTTGTAAACTCAGTATCTCTCTTAAACTGACTATCCAGGACATATGATGTCACGTCTGATGACATAATTTATAGAGTGAGTCACTGACCTTTAACCCAAGGTGTTTTGGTACCAAGTACACTTATGAGTATCCCTTTTGTTCAAACATGGTTTTGAAGACAATCTGTGACTAGCACAGAATTCCAAAAACAACCACTCAGGTTCAAGTCAGGTAAGTCACTCATGTCCATAATGCTCTGTGAAAAACTGAAAAGCTGCCAGCCCAGTTAGATAGAATTTTGTAGATAATTCTATGTCATTGTAAATATTAACATAATCCACAGGCTGCTTTACAAATGTAAGAAAAATAATGTAAGAAAAAGATGATAAAGTAAAGCATTTTATGACTGTTTGATCTCAAAGCTTGGAGACAGAATGTCTGAATGAAGGAATTCCTTCTATTGTTTTGAGACCAGAGTTAATTCCAAGGTTTTACATCTATAATGTCTTTTATTGCTGTGGCTTCCTGGCCAGGTGCAAGCTTACTAAGAAAACTAAGAAATGTAAATTTAGAGTTTCTGGTAGCCTTGGAACAAGAAAAGTGTCAAGAAAGATGTAAGCTAAAATGAGTCAGCAGTGATGCATTATCAATTTAAGAGATCTCAGAGAGAAAGATAGAGCATTTTGGATTTTGTCTGAAGAAAATCCACAACACCAGCACTTGCTTTACTCTGTATGTAAGTAGAATTGAGAACAGTGATTTATCTTAGAGATAGGTAGAAATAGCCAGATTAGTCTAGCTGTTTTCTATATTTATGTCAGACTATTCTACAGTATTATTTTAAAGCATTTTCCTGTAATTTCTGAACTCTGTAATGTTGTGTTGAAGTAATAAGTATTGTCTTGTGTTTCTATTATTATAAAATATTTTAAACCTTTCAACTGTGGCTGTTTTGTGTAGAGATAATTTAAGCTCTAGAGTACATGCATGTATTTAGTGAAACTGTACTAAGCCACTCCAGAATAGCCTTAGCCCTGGGTTACACTTACTATTTGGATAACAGTAATATTACATGGTGAAATTGGTCACCCTTTGGGAAGTGCCTTATTAGTAGCTGATAAGAGCAGTTGGTGGCAGTGATTATTACCTTATAGCCTGGCAGGAGGGGGCATAGCTGGAGAACCTGTGCCAGCCTTCCCCAGGAGTGTCTGTGTGTTTGCATATAAACCAAATCTCAAAGTGTGTGTGTGTCAGCTACTTGGACAGGGACATGAAGCACTGGTTGGACTGAGAGGATACAGGAGGTTTTGGCTTGACTACTCAGCTGAGATCTGATCCCTATAGCTGTGCCAGTGGGGATCTGAAGAGAAAGGGAAAAAACAGCCGCAGACTGACTGTGATCTCTGTGTGCTCTTAAGGGAAATTGTATTTTCCTGTGTGTGTACTTGCTATCCTCCCAATGTGCACACCCCTAACTGGCGCTAGTGGTGAGGATTGAAGCTTTTTGATTACTGCACTGGTGTACAGGCATCACATGCTCCTTCGGGTATCTCAGTCAGTGTTCATTATATTGATCACTGCTGCAGTAGCCTTAGCTAAATGGGTTATATCATGCCAAAGATATAACAGTCGGCCAACTTTCAAATCTTCAGGGCACCTACCACATGCCCAAACTGAAAGGCAGCTTGAGCTGAGCCGACTATAGAACAAGTTTGGACACCAAGCCCTTCAGAGCTTTATTGCTGCTGAAGAGTAAGCACCTCTGAGACTTTTGAAGCTCGAGGGTCGGCTTGTGCTGTTCATTTGCTGAGCAGATAAGTTCCGTTCTGGGAAAAAGCTTCCAATTTTCTAAATATTTTTGTTGTTTTTTCACTTTTCTCTTCAGAAAAGTTATTTTAAGCTAGGAGTTTTGTGTTTTAACAGACTGTCATGAGACTGTATTGTACTTCTAAGTGGGAGCGCTCCTTTTTTCTGTCAGTTTAAAAGTTGTGTAAAGTAACTGAAATCCATTTTTTTTCTGTGAAAAAAATGTGTCTATTGCGGGGCTGGCAAAGTATTTTAAAGTGCTTTTTATTATATTTTTCTGTCAAAAAAGTGACTTTTAAAGACTTGTAGATTTTACTGGCATTTGCTGCCTTGTCTTCCTTTGGAAAGAGGCACCATTTTTGGTTTGACCATGGAACAAACTACCAGTCCCATGGTCAGTCCTTCTTCCAGCCATAAAAAGAAAAAGGTTAAGGAAACATCCTTTGTCACGACATCAAGCTAGCAATTTGCCTATACTGCAGGTTGGTGACTCTGCTGTGACCCTTTATTGCACCTCTGACCACTCATCTGTTACCCCGGATCTCTTTGGTGCAGCATTTACAGCCACTATGTACCAGGGGTTAGCCATGTCCTCTGTGGCTGTTGGGGAGCTCTCAGTGGGCAAGGAAGAGCCAATCTTGTCAGTCCTGGGAAAGGAAACAGAGAAGGTTTCCCTGTCATGTCAGAATGCTGTGCCCATCCCTGGTGAAGCAACTGCTGACATTAGTAGCATGTCTGGCCCCATTTTTCCTGTCAAAGAAACAGAAAACTAAGCATGTATCTACTCCTCCTCAACTTTCTTTCAACAAGAGTAGTTTACTGAGTCTATCTCAGGGTTTAATTCAGGTTATTGATCCTTCTCGAAAGAGGGATACCTCTTTTCCTGAAGAGATTCAAGATTCTGAATCTGAAATGGAAGTTGAAGGGACAGATTCATTTCTTTCCCACAGACTTCTGATTGAGACTCAGAGGAGAGCTCAGTTTCTGATTCTCCCTATGTGTATTTCTCTTTCCCTGAGACTATGGCTAGAATGTGCCAGTGTTTTCAGTGAGAAAACACTGAGGATTCTCAGTCCCTCAGAAAATGCTATGAGTTGTTACAGAAGGACTTTCCAGAACCTACACCCATTTCTCCTATGCTGTCTGCTTTGGAGGATGTTTGTGTCACTGACTGCAATATTCCTTATAGTCAGCCAACTGCCTCTAAAAAGGCAGATAGGATGCATAAAGTTCCTTAGTTCTTTTAATTTTTATACACTCTTCCCAAACCTGACCCAGCAGCTATAGATTTAGTGCATCCCACTGTTGCTAAGTACTTAGTTAATTCCATTTCTACTCTTTTTGACAAGAATGGGACATTTATTAAGTATAGGACAAAGTGTGTACTTCTGCAACTTTGATTTTCAGAATTGTGAATTGTTAGGCTCATATGTTAAAGATGTTTCTGACTAATTGTGAAAGATGGAGGGATGTCTTATCTACACTTTCATCTTGTGAGGAAAAATCTGTTTTTAAAAATTTAGTCTCTTCTGTTTCACAGGTCACTGCTCCTTGTTTGCAGTGTGGATATGACTCTGTTGATACTTATTCCAGGGTTATGGCCACTGGTACTGTTTCAAAGAGGTTTGTATGGCTGCATTCTCAGAACATTCCAGATGATGTTAAAAATCAAACTTTAAATTTACCATTGGACGTAGATTTAGTGTTGGACCCTCTGCTGTAGAGGTGATAATAAAGTGTGATAAAAGGGGCAAGATGATCCAAGGAATCTCTTGAGATTTTTCAGCCTTCTTTTTCCAACTTTTCCAAGGGAATTTCTAACTTCTCATCCAATTTTGGCACAAAGCAGAATAAAGAGTCTCAGCAAAATACATGTAAACAGTTGTTTAAGAAGAAATGGCAAGGGGGCTAAAAAAAGCCTCATACCTCCCAAAACACAGGAAAGTTCAACAAATCTGAATGACTATTCAAGAAACCTTGTGACCCCCTTTCACCCTGGCCCCTATTTTCTTCCAGAAAGTCTGAATCATCATTTTTTCTCTTTGGTAACAGGTAGTTTCGGACAAATGGGTTCTGAAAATCATTCATCAAGGTTACAAATGGCAGTGGGAGGAAATTCATCCTTTCCAGTGGGTTATTCCTTATACCCTAGATCAGACTCTTTTGTTTCCACTGTTTCTTCATCACATGCTGTCCCAATGAGTGATAGAACTGTTCCTCCTCCCCAGGTAAGGAGGAGTTTTTGTTCAAGGATATCCCTAGTACAAAAGAAAGAACATACTTGGGGACTAGTTGTGGATCTTTTTTTCCTAAACCTTTTGTGATAGTGCCCAAATTCAAAATGATGCCACTTCATAATCTGTTATATCTTCTTCCAGTTTCAGTTTTCTTGGTAACACTAGACTTAAAAGATGCTTATCATCACATCCATATTTATCCAGGCTTAGATGTCTCTTAAGGTTTTTGTTTGTCTGGATCACATCATCAGTTCTCTACATTGCCTTTTGGACTAATCATTGCACCAAGATTGTTCACAAAGTGTCTGGTTCCCATTATAGCTTATCGCCGACTACAGGGTATCAACATTTTTACATATTTAGATGACTTGCTTATCTTTATAGTCTTTTTCAAAGTGTCAGGAATATTTCTCTTGGATGAGAGATCTAAAAAAAGATGGTATTCCAAAAGAACATTCAAAAGTCTTTCTTGACTCCTTCACACAGGATTGTGTTCCTGGGATGTCAACTAGACACCTCAATTCAAAGAGCTTTTCTTCCACAGGAAAAATAGATCTACATCTACATATATTTCTAAGGTTTTCCATGCAGATTTTGGTCACTATGAGAGAATACCTCAGGATTTAGGGTCTTATGGCTTCTATGATTTGCATAATACCCTTGGTGAAACTACACATGAGAAAGACACAGTGGTATCTGAAGTCTCTTTGGCCCCAGCACCATACACACACACACACACACACACACACACACACACACACACACACACACACACACACACACACACATACACACACACACACACACACACACACACACACACATACACACATATACCTACATACATATCTATATATATATAATATATATTAATTAAGGATATCCACACCTCCAGGCTAGTTGCTCAGCATAATGCATCCGAGATTATCCAAGTGCAACTAACTCTGGGCAAGACCACAATCCAAATTGTAGCTTGTTACAGATCCCCCACCATGTCCCAGGATTCTCACCCCTCATTTCTTGATATACTGGAAAATATTAGGGTACAGTTTAACACCCTAATAATGGGCGATTTGAACTACCCCACCATTATCTGGGAATTCTATTCATGTACCAACTCTTTTGCTCAGCATTTTCTGGAATTCATAAATTCCAACGCCTTGGCTCAACTTATCCACACCCCCACCAGGGGCATCAATATTCCAGACCTGGTCATTACCAACATGGGCAACCTGTGTTCCACACCAGAGGTCAATTCTTTGTTGGTCAGATCCGACCACAAGCTAATTACCCTAGACATCCATATCCCACCATTAGGGAAACCGCTGTAAATAATTTCTCCAAAGCCAACTTCACGCTTCTTAAGACAGAAGTGGCAAACTTCACGACACTGATGCAGACGGACAATAGATGTACAATTGCCGAATCCTACACAAATGCACTTTATAAGTACTTACATGAGTGCATGGTTCATAGGTTAAAATGAAAACCCCAAACAAACTGTCCACACAACCAAGACCAAGAAATGTAAAATCCAATAGCCACAGGACCCGGAGCTAATAGTGTAATGAAGTATCAGATTTTATTAATCCACAAAGATCAATACATAAACCAAGCACTTTCACCCAGCTCCTGCCAGGCTTTATCAAGGAACTAACACTTGCCAAATGCATTCTTACATCATTAAATAGTCATCTCTAATCTGCTAATGAACAATTAATTAGCAGCATCAATTGCATTAATTAACCCCTGATATTCCTTCACATAATTTCGGCACATGTATAAAAATCTACCCCCCTACTATAATGCCATGTATACTGTTAAAACCTACTAATGTGCAAAATTATGTTTAAAAATGTATTATATGTATAAACTTTAACCTACCTAACAGGTTTACTAAAACATAATATTATACATCAATCAACATAGAAGAGACCATTTCAGAGCCTGGCACATTTGTGTGTACCCACCTTTGCTTTAGTGTTTTTCACCTCTGCCTTCCTTTCAAAGAGCTCTTTCAAATTCCTTCCTCTTTTCCTAATAAAATGAGGTCTTTCAGTGAACTGATGTGGCAATTGCAATCAATGTTTTGCCATGTTGAATCAAGGCATAGTTAGGTTACTGAGTAGAAATTTACATTTAGATCAACTAAATATTTAATTGCGCTGCAAAAGAAGTGGTGTATTTAGGAGTTTGTACACGTTGCCTAAGTTTTTACGTAGGCAAAACGGAAAGAACATTAAGAAAGAGGGTGTACGAACATTTTTATGATATATCCAAAAACAAAGAGAGCAGCGCATTTTTTAAACATTCTAAAATTTGCAAAAATATGAACTTAAAGTTTATGGTACGTGAGCAAATTAACCCTGAGACAAGAGGAGGGAGTTGGGAGACTCACCTTGAATACCGGGAACTATTTTGGCAATAAAGATTGGATGCCACTAGATCCCCAGGGTTAAATGATAGCATAAACATTGGTTGCGTTTTAAAATTAAGAAGGGCCAGGCTCTGAAATAGTCTCTTCTATGTTGATTGATGTATAATATTATGTTTTAGTAAACCTGTTAGGTAGGTTGAATTTTATACGTATAATACATTTTTAAACATAATTTTGCACATTAGTAGGTTTTAACAGTATACATGGTATTATAGTAGGGGGGTAGATTTTTATACATGTGCCGAAATGATGTGAAGGAATATCAGGGGTTAATTAATGTAATTGATGCTGCTAATTAATTGTTCATTAGCAGATTAGAGATGACTATTTAATGATGTAAGAATGCATTTGGTAAGTGTTTGTTCCTTGATAAAGCCTGGCAGGAGCTGGGTGAAAGCGCTTGGTTTATGTATTGATCTTTGTGGATTCATAAAATCTGATACTTCATACACTATTAGCTCTGGGTCCTGTGGCTATTGGATTTTACATTTCATGGTTCATAGGTTCATACTAGGCTATCTGCCCTAGGGCATTTATAAGCCTAGCCAGAGTGTGTTTGGCTTTCGCCACCCATTTTAAATTAATTTTGCTATGCTCTTTTTCAAGGTTAGTATACTGTGCCTCTGTCTAACAGTGACACAGAAGTGATACCCGGGGTAATCCTACGATCTCCCATCCACTCATCAAGATTCCTCTTGAAGAGAGTCAATGAGGGACTCTGCCTAACCTGGACTGGGATTTTATTCCAGAGTGAAGGGAGCTTCTGGGTTATGAATCTGTCCCTCCAGCATGTCCTATTTATTTCAGTGCTGAGGTTCAAGTCTCTCGAGCGCGTAGCTCAATGGGATTTCGATTTTCTGAGGTGCAGCATGTCCATTAATTCTGGGTTGGACATGGCTTTATATGTCAGGCACAGATTGCTTCTGAGCAGGTGGTATGCCACTGAGTAGAGCTGGAGTTTTAACCGGGCAGCATATGGCATCTGTTTGAGCCCTTTGATCCTCTTGGTGAGGTACTTTTGGTGTCTTTCCAGTTGCTGCAGGTGTCTGGTAAGGTACATCCCAAAAGGGGCATTGTACTCAATTATGGGCCTGATGAGGGATGAGTAAAGAGGCACGATGATCTCCCCTGATCTAGATGTGAATCCCTTCATGATTAGGTGGGCTATATAAAATGTTTTTCTAACCACTTTGGCCACGTGGTTGTCAAATGAGAGATTGCTATCAACTTGGGTCCCCAGGTCCCTAATTACTTCTTCTGTACTTAATGGATTACCACCTATGTGGTAATTTGTGGGCACTTTGTTTTTGCCAAAGGGGATGACTATACATTTTTTGGCGTTTAGCTTGAGGCCATAGCTCTGGCACCAGTTGTCTGTTTTTATGAGGCCCTTTTGGAGAATGCTTGTGTCAGCTGGAGAGTCGATTATGGCGCCCAGTTTCCAGTCATCTGCGAACTTGGTCAGCCACGGTCCTTCCGTGTTGGCCTATACCTCCGAGAAGTATATACCGAACAAGAGAGGTCCCAGGACTGAGCCTTGTGGGATGCCACTTGTAACTGGTTTGGAGTCTGACATGGCTCCAGCAATTCTAACCATGTGGGTTCTGTCCTTGAGCCAGTTTGCAACCCATCTAGTGACATAGGGGTTTATATTTAAGCTAGTGAGCTTATCTATAATGCCCGAGTGGGGTATTGTATCGAAGGCTTTTGCGAGGGCCAGGTAGGCTGTGTGGACCACCTTCCCCTCGTCAATGGCCTTGGTGACTGTTCCAAAGAAATCGACCAGGTTTAAGAGGCAGGATCTGCCCTTACCAAAGCTGAACTGGGTAGGATCCAGTGTCTGTAGGTCCCCAGTATATTTATTTATGAGGTCCATGATGATCCTTTCCATAGCTTTGCAGACCAAGCTAGTCAGGCTTATGGGGCAATAGTTTCCAGGATCCGTTGCGGCACCACCTTTGTGGAGAGGGACCACTGTTGCTGTACGCCACTCTTTGGGTACATATCCTGTAGTAAGGCTGA
The DNA here is from genome assembly GCF_019279795.1 of Protopterus annectens. Classification (NCBI taxonomy): domain Eukaryota; kingdom Metazoa; phylum Chordata; order Ceratodontiformes; family Protopteridae; genus Protopterus; species Protopterus annectens. The sequence continues at coordinate 521,089,691 of NC_056730.1, read as the reverse complement.
GATTGAACAGTAGTTTTATGTTTGGGTTTAGCTCTTCTTGGAGTTCATGTAGGACGCAGCCCGGGACACCGTCTGGTCCCATTGATGCTGTGTTTTTTGTTTTGGAGAGGGCGGCTCTTACCTGAGCATCTGAGATGGATCATGCAATCCCTAACAGAAACAAGATGCTATCCTCCAAAAAATGAAGCCAATCTGGTGGTCCCCTGCCATAAACAAACTCTACAACAGAAGAAAGAAACTGCTGAAAAAAAGAGTGAAACCCCATGATTGGAGGAACTCCCCGGTCAGCCTCAGAAAGAAGCTGAGATCCCTCATAAAATCCTCCGAAGCTAGTTACAAAAACAAAATCACCACTGATTCTAAGGACAACCACAAAGCATTCTATAGCTATGTCAAGAATCTCAATGGCAACACTCAGATCTGCTCTGAGTTACACCACAATGGCACTAAATATACAGAACCAACTGATATTGACAACGGTTTACTTGTAGTTTGAAAGCCGTATGTGTGACGTGCAAAACGTCGAAAGTATGGCTGCAAAGAACCACAATGCCGATCACCATGTGTTTGAATGGCAAATAAGCGAATGCTTTTTTCCAATTCAAACACATGGATCAAATGTCAGAAATGGATTTCCATCCAACATTTTCGACATTTGATCCTTCAATGGTGTCCGTATTTCAGCATTAAGGTTCGTGGAAATGACCGTTCGCATAACTGCAATTCAGTCATTCAAAGGAAAACCATTGCCAACATCCTGGCAGATAGGTTCAGTGCTAACTTTACCCCCCTCTCACCCCCCTAAAAGGCCCATCTCTATACCGGAAGAATGAAAAGTTCCTGTAGTCATGGCTGTACAGGTAAAAAACACACTCTCCAAAGCCAAGAACAGCCTCCATGGGATGTGACAACATCCCAGGCTGCACTCTACACAAACTACAGAATGAACTGGCACCCCACCTAAGTACCATGATCAGTCATAGCCTTACCTCAGGCTTTGTGCCCCCAGCTGTGTGCTACACGAACTCAATGAGGAACTAAACCTGCATATAAGGCAGCTGTTTAATCTTAGCCTTACCACAGGATACGTGCCCAAGGAGTGGCGTACGGCAACTGTGGTCCCACTCCACAAAGGCAGTGCCTCTATGGACCCTGGTAATTACCACCCCATAAGCTTAACAAGCCTGGTCTGCAAAGCTATGGAGAGGATCATAATGGAACTCATAAACAAAGACATAGGGGACTTGCAGACATTGGACCCGACCCAGTTTGGCTTTGTCAAGGGCAGATCATGCCTTTTGAACTTGGTCGACTTCTTTGAAACAGTCACCAAGGCCATTGATGAGGGAAAGGCAGTCCATACAGCCTACCTTGACCTTGCAAAAGCTTTCGACACAATACCCACTCGGGTATTATAGAGAAACTTACCAGCTTAAATGTAAACCCATATGTCACAAGATGGGTTGCAAACTGGCTAAAGGACAGAACCCACAGGGTTAGAGTTGCTGGCGCCATGTCAGACTCCAAGCCGGTCACAAGTGGTGTCCCACAGGGCTCAGTCCTTGGCCCCTGTTGTTCGGCATCTACTTCTCAGAAGTACAGGCAAACATAGGAGGACTATGGCTGACAAAGTTTGCAGATGACTGCAAACTGGGCCATAGTGGAAAGTACATCGGACACAGATATCCTTCAGAGGGTCTCACGGAAACTGATAACTGGTGCCAGAGCCATGGCCTGAAGTTAAATGCCAAAAATGTATAGTCATACCCTTCGGGAAAAACAAGGTAACCCCAAGCTACCATATAGGTGGCAATCCATTAAGCACAGAAGAGGTTATCAGGGACCTGGGGACCCAGGTTGACAGTGGCCTTTCTTTTGACACTCACATTGCTAAAGTGGTTAGAAAGACCTTCTACATTGCCCACCTGATCATGAAGGGATTCACATCCAGATCAAGTGAGGTCATTGTTCCCCTGTACTCTTCACTTATCAGACCAATGATCGAGTACAATGCCCCATTCGGGATGTATCTCACCCGACACCTGCAGCAATTGGAGAGACCCCAAAAGTTCCTCACCAAAAGGATAAAGAGACTCCAAAATCTGTCATATGCTGCCAGACTAAAGAAACTCCAGCTCTATTCAGTCGCATACTGCCTGCTCAGAGGTGACCTGTGCCTGACATACAAGGCCATGTCCAACCCAGAATTAATGGACATGCTCCACCTCAAAAAATCCAAATCTACCAGATCCACTAGAGCAAGTGACTTAAACCTTAGCACGGATATAAATAGGACATGCTGGAGGGATAGATTTGTCACCCAGAGACTCCCTATGCTGTGGAATAAAATCCCGGTCTATGTGAGGCAGAGCACCTCGCTGGCTCTGTTCAAGAGAAATCTTGACCAGTGGATGGGAGATCATAGGTTTACCCCGGGAATCATCTCTGTGTCACTGCTGGACAGAGGCACAACAAACTAATGGGCACAGTATTTTTTAACATAAGGGGTGGCATAAGCCACAAAACTTTGGGCTAGGCTTATAAATGCCTTAGGGCAGATAGCCTAGTATAAACCTATGAACCTATGAACCTATGAATGGTGCTCAGTGACAGTTATCCCATTCCACAAAAGGGGAGCCACCATGGACCCTGGGAACTACCGCCCCATTAGCCTGACGAGCCTGGTCTGCAAGGCTATGGAACATATCATCATGGAACTTATAAACAATGACATTGGTAATCTCCAAACTCTGGACCCCATCCTGTTCGGATTTGTAAAAGGCAGATCATGTCTCCTAAACCTGATAGACTTCTTTGAAACACTCACCAAAGCTGTAGACAAGGTTAAGGTGGTTCACACAGCCTATCTAGATCTCGCCAAGGCTTTCTACACCATCACCCACTCTGGAATTATAGATAAACTGACTAAACTAGGTATATATCCCTATGTCACAAGATGGGTTGCCAACTGGCTCACTGACAGAACCCATACTGGGAAAGTAGCAAACTCCAAATCCGACTTCAGACCTGTGACAAGTGGAGTACCACAGGTTTCAGTCCTGGGTCCTCTCCTGTTTGGTATCTACTTCTCTGAAGTACAGGCTAACACAGAAGGTCTTTGGTTAATGAAGTTCACAGATGACTGCAAACTAGGAGCCATAAACGAAACTCCTAACGATGTGGGCATCCTACAAAAGGGCCTCACTGAGACAGATGCCTGGTGTCAAAGCCATGGCCTCAAGCTCAATGCCAAAAAGTGCATTATCATCCCTTTTGGTAAAAACTCTGCACCCATGCACTACCACATAGGCGGTAGTCTACTTAACACCAAAAGTGTGATAAGACACCTTGGGACACAGGTGGACAGTAGTCTCTCCTTTGATAATGACATCGCCACAGTAGTCAGGAAATCCTTCTACATGGCATACCTCATCACAAAAGGTTTCTCATCCAGGAAAAAAGAGGTCATTGTTCCCCTCTACTTGTCACTCATTAAACCCATTATGGAATACAGCACCCCTTTTGGTATGTCCTCACAAGACATCTACAACAACAACTGGAAAGGCCACAGAAATACCTCACAAAGAGGATTACTGGCCTCAAGCAGTTGCTCTATGCAGACCATCTCAAAAAACTCCAGCTTTACTCTGTTGCATATTGCCTATTCAGAGGTGATCTCTGCCTAACATACAAAGCTATGTCAAACCCAGAGCTGTTGGATATGCGCCACTTAAAGAAATCCCAATCACTCCAAGCTACACGCTCTAGGGACCTAAACCTTGTCACCACAATAAACAGAACATGCTGGAGGGATAGATTCCTATCCTACAGACTTCCCTTCCTCTGGAACAAACTATCTATCTATATCAAACAAAGCTCCTCATTAGCACTCTTCAAGAAAAATCTTGATTGGATGGGAGGTAGGAAATTCACCCTGGGGATCACTTCTGTGACTCTGCTCGACAGGGAAACATAAAAATAATTTTCTTGGGTGATGAAAGCCAGGGTACCTTTTTGACTAGGCTTATATAGGCC